>NC_052622.1:40189262-40436579 GCF_016545825.1 Eucalyptus grandis | reverse complement strand
GTTTGCAAACAAATCCTTGATTTTCTAAGAGGTGACCTAGAAGGAGATCCATAATACACTTCTTGATGCTCTCCATGAAGGAACGCATTCCTAATTTCCAATTGGAATAGAGATTAATCATAATTGACAGCAACTAACATGAAAACTTTGATAGTATTCCTCTTTACTACAGGAGCAAATGTTTCTTTGTAGTCTACTCTGTATGTTTGGATGTATCCCTTGGCTACAAATCTAGCTTTGTACCTTTCAATTGAACTGTCACTTTTGTACTTGATCCTGTAAAATCCATCGACAACCAACGGACAATTTCCAATAGATGAAGGAATAATATCTCAAGTCTAATTTTTTTCAAGAGCTTGGGATTTCTCATCCATGGCCTTTCTCGACATAGCTTATTGTTGCACCTCAAGAAAGTTTGCAGGCTCAATGTTTGTATTTATAGCTGATAAGAAGCTAGAAAACTCTAGAGAGATGTAGTCATAACAAACAGAAACATGTATGGGATAGGCCAAACAACTGATACGTGACAAAATCCCAAAGACGAATTGAGGGCTGAAAAGCTTGAGTTGGTCAGCGAACTGGAACTGTTTAGGGCCTGCATGTTTGTATTTCTTTTTTCTGTTTATGAACAAAAATTCTTTTTTTTTTTTTGTTCTAGGGAACAAAAAAACGGAAATGCATTTGTTTGCATTTTTATTCCAAATCTATTTTTCTGTTCCTGGGAACACATGTGGAACAGAAACAAGAAACAAAAAAACTTGTTTCTTATTTCTAAAATAATTTGGAGAAACAAATTTTCTCTCTCTTCTTTCTTTTCTTTTTCTTTTCTTCTTCTTTTTTTCTTTGGCCGGTCGTCGGCCTCGGCCATGATCGGCGACCGGCCGTTGAGGGCCGTGACATCATCAAGGGCCGACGACCTCGCAAAGTGTCGCCGGCCCCTAGCGAGGCCGAGCTCCCCCGCCATTGGCGAGGCCGAGCTTGCCCAGCCCTGCGGCGAGGCTCGGCCTCGCCGGGCCACCGCCAAGCGACCGGTGGTTGGGCGAGCTCAACCTCGCCGTGGCTGGGCGAGGCCGTCGGCCCTTGTTGGCCAGTCGCCGGCCATGGGCGAGGCCAACGACCAACCAAAAGAAGAAAAAAAGAAAAAAAAAAAAAAAAAAAAAGGAAAAATTAAAAGAAACAAAAAAAAGAACACTAATTTACCAAACGTGTTTAAGTTCTTTTTATTCCCAACAAGTTTACCAAACGTGTTTTTCTTGTCAAAAATTGTTCCCCGAAATAAAATAGTTTTTCTATTTCTGTTCCCTAAAACAATTTTTGAACAAAAACACAAACAAACGCACCCTTAATAGACAGGATCAGGAACTAAAGAAGCTGTGTCTTGATTAGAAGTGTCTCTCCCATTTGTTTGCCTCTCATTAATTACCAAACCCTTAGAAACAACTGGTAATGGAGCTTTTCCATATCAAATCCACCGTAATCATAGTTGTTACTATTTTCATCACTATTCTCCCCCAGAATTTGATCCCAAGAAAGAAAATACATGTAAGTTTCATCAAACATAACATCCCAAGAAATAAGCATTTCTTTTTTGTGGAAGGATCAAAGCATTTATAGCCTTTTTTCAACACTAGAATATCCACACACACAAAAAAAAAAAAAAAAAAAGGCATTTGTGTGCACGAGGTTCTAATTTACTTCTCGATGAAGTGTGAACATAGCGCACACTACCGAATACATGGAAATGAGAGAGATTAATCGACCGGCCAAGGAGCACTTCTGTAGGAGATTTATATTGCAACACCTTACTAAGAAGATGATTGATCAAATAGCAACTTATTCGAACGACATCCAATAATAAATGCCATGGTAAGTTTCCATGAAACAAAAGGGATCAGGTCATCTAAAGGAGATTGACGATTTTTTTTTCTCTTTGCGACCCTATTTTCTTGGAGAGGTTTAAAAAATGAAGTTTGGGGCAAAATACCTAGACTTTTGAGAAACTCAAAGGGGTGATTGGTGCATTTAGTCACATTTTCTGTATGCAACATTTTAATCCGAGCACCATACTGTGTATGGATCATTTCAATAAATTCCTTGAACACTGTCAATACTTCACTTTTAGAGGTAAGTAAATACAACCGAGTTGTTCGAGATTTATCAACTATAAATGTAATAAAATACTTAAAACCATCTCGAGATTCGATTGGTGAATTACCCTAAACATCGTAATGAATCAACTCAAATAATTCAGAAGCATTTTTTGTCCTTCGAGAAAAAGGCAATCTATGTTGCTTAGCAAAATGACAAGTTTCTCAAGAGCTTGAATATAGAGAAAATGTAGGATCAATGGATCGTGACAGCCGATCTGATGGATGCCCCCATAGGCCAATACCATAGTTGAGACGTCAAGCCTTTACTCTAACTAGCAATCAAAACCATACCCGAAAAATCAAGCGTGTGTAGCCCCTTTTGATACCAGCCTTCACCAACCTTCCTCCCCATGGTTCTATCTTGAAAGATCACCGAAAAAAGGTAACGTTGCAAATTAGATCTCTAGTAATTTTGCTGATAGATAACAAGTTTGAAGATAGCGAAGGCACAAATTACACACATCACAAGAGTTGAAAAAAAAAATCCAATTTTCCCAACTCCTTGGACATTGACCATTTCACCGTTGGCAACCGTAATAGGAGAGTTACAACTGGTGGGAACCTTACGCAGATGAGTTATCCAAAGAGAATGATTGCACATGTGGTCAATTGCTCCCGAATCAATTATAAAACAATTCAGGAAGATTTAGACAGGGTAAAGACATTAGCAGAAGTTTGAACCATGTTTCTCGTGTCAGAACTTGGCTGAAACACGCAGCTGGAGGACATTAGTTGTTGGAGTTGCAAGGCTATTTGTCCCAAAGATGTTTGAAGATTTGTAACAGTGACCTGACTGGCAACTTTAGGATCCATAATCTCATCCATAGCCTTGTCTTTACTGGGTCGCAAGTGAGAGTGCAGATCCCAACAACGATCCTGTGTATGCCCATCTTTGCTGCAATAAGAATAGTGAAACTTGGTATTAAGGCCGTGGCCTTTTCCTTTGACACTATTAAAATGAGTGCAAGTACCAATTTGGTTGCCAATATTAGTTACATTAGCCAAACTCTCTACCAGTTCTCCCTTTGATTTGGGTTCAGTATTCATCACCCTTTGATGAGTTTCTTATCGTTGAATAATGGCACAAACATTTGTAAATGATGGCGGAGTAGCACTCATAACAATGTCTCTTAACATCTTCATGTCCAAGTCGAATACTAGCAAGCAATTGAAATATGCATTCTTGTTATTCTCGCTGAGTATACATATCAACAGATTGAACCAGGAGAAGATACTGTCGGAGTTCGTCCCATTTCTGCTTGAGATTGCCAAGATGTTCAGTAAAAGATTGACCAGAGGATTGCTTCATATGAGCAATCTCCTATTGCAATTCAAAAATCCGAGAAGCATGGTCTTTTTCTTTTTTTTTGATGACCCGGGAATTGCTGTACAGCCAACAGCCGGCAACGCAAACCTGGGGGCACTAGTGTTGGGACCCACCTCCCATGGCATCCCACTTAAGTCATGCAATGGGGGTGCGAAGTTTCGAACCCCTCCCCTCCCGGATGAGGGTTGAGAAGCATGGCCTTTATGTCCATACATATCATGAAGAGAGTTTCATAGGGCCTTCCCAATTTCAAAATATGCAAAAATCTCAAAGATTGAGGAATAATGGAGTTAAATATCCATCACATGACAAGATTGTCGGCAGCTTGCCATTCAGCATATTTAAGATTAATAGGAAGGGGTCTGATCAAGCCATTAATATGTCCCAACTTTGATATGCCTCCAAGAGCGATTGTAACCACCCGAGACAAGGGGAGGTAATTGCAACCATTGAAAAGGATAGAGGTGAGTCAAGTGCAAATTTGATTCGAGCTAGAAGGACCCAAATTGGTGATGACAGAGTACTCGTCACTGTACAAAACGAACAAGAACAAGATAACTGATTATAAAGACAATGAGCAACAACCAATTAAGCAGCAGAGATTGCAAGAGCTTGATGTCAATCTTGTTTACTCTAATACCATATAGCGTGTTAATATGAATATGAAAGAGACAAAGAGATGGAAAGATGAACAAAGGTTTTACGTGGTTCGGTCGACCAAGAAAATATTTCTTGGAAACCTACATCCATGATAGAATCCCCATATTTTCTTAGCTTCTTAGAGGAAATTCATTCTCCTTAAATAAAGAAGACCACATCGTAGTTGCTAAACATAGCCTATAATTTTCATGATAAATGCAGCTATTACATATTGAATCTTGATTCTCAATTTTATCATGATTTGGCAAAATTTATCCCGCCAACATGGGGTTAAATCGATTTTGGTCAATTTAGTTTTGGGGAGAGAAATTGATCCTAGATTAAGCTTAATTCTTTGTGATCCTTGGTGAGTTGCTGCATGATTCTCCCCCAACAGAATGTTCGTGTTACTTTCGCAGAATTTTCAACAAAATACATATTTCAACTTGACCAAGTGAAAACTCATCGAAATCCTCCCTTGATGACATCTTACGACGGGCGTACAGAGTCTTTTTCTTGCGTCTGTGGACAAAAGTTCATGGGAATTTTCCTGTGTATTTCTCCGGACACACGTCTTGACTTTTTTATTTTCCCATTTGGTTTTGCTTGGTCAACGGATAAGTTCGGATGCTTTGCGTGCTGTCCTCGAAACGTTCCATCATATAGTTGACGCGTAGGAATCTGGACTTGCCGAAACTTATGGGTTATGGATTGACTAGAAAATATATATATAGGTTCCAGGGTCGGTTCCAGATTCCAACAGGTTTTTTTTTTTTTTCATTTTCAAATTTAAACTATAACAAAGAAGGAAAGAGACAAACCAAAGCTTCTATGTCCATAAAAGAACATTAGACTATTAATTCAAAACCGAACAGCATTTTGTTGAGATTCAAAGGTAACATAGCTTTCAAAGAACGCATTGGTGTGATGAATGTGTAGTGACACGTACTAGACTCATCCAAACTAACTAATAAGTAAACAAGTCGCGTATATGCACATAATCACATATGATGGCCATTGGCCTGTTCACCAATAGCAATTTGTAGCGTTGTCCATCTTGACCAACGAGATGCACATAACATAAACCAAAGACAAAAAAAGAAAAAAGAACCTCAATAAATTGCCACATAACAAGAAAATCCAAAGTTTAGGCCTCAAAAGCAACCATGGAAGATGAGTGAAATTACAAACAAACAGACAAATTGGACAGCCATGAAAAAATTCTTACCATCTCTTTTGTGAAAATCACCACCCTACAAAAAGCAAAGAAAAAGAAAAATAACAAAAATTAATGAAAAATCCAATGGTGAGAAAGATAATATTCAAAGAAATGTATGTGAAATGTTAACCAAAGAAAAGATCAAAGGGTGGACAACATGGTAAGTACAACCTTAAAACTATATCACAAGAAAAGCAGTCGTGAGCATTACCCTGTATCCTACAGCATAAAGAAAGGTAACTAACCAAAGGAACCTATTTAGCCTTACACAACCATAAAGGCCAAACTTTTCTCTAGAACAAAGCTCTTACATGAAAAAACAAACATACCTGAGCCATAGAGCCTCTAATGATCCAATGAAAAAATGACCCCTTCAAGTGCAGTGGCCTCCCTATCTTCTAGCCAATTCCCTTCTCTCCAGTATAGAGTGCTTGGAAATTTTCTGCCGTCTTTGGAGCAACTTTAGGAAAAAGCTGTTAAACCGGATTCACAAGAAAGCCAATCAACAGATAAGGATTGTGAAGAATATGCAGCAAATTTCAAAAGAAATGCAATAACGAGGGCATACAGATGCTAAAAAATTTAAGATTCGCATTCACAAATGAGTACCTCAAAACCATTCTTTCAGCGGGGTCCTCATCAATGGAGACATCCATAAAAACCAAAAGATCCTTCTTCTTCTTCATCATCTACTCGACTCTAAAACAGCTCACAATTAAGGACCCGGTGGAATAGTAAAAGTCAGGAGTGACATTTCATAAGAGAAAAGAGAAAGACATGCCATTATCCTCTCAAGGGTTCGATACATTTACTTTTTTGTACCAAAATCTTTTAGGTAAATAATGTGACTCAAACGCTTACGTAACCAAACTACATGCTAGATATCAATCAAACATATCGTGTGAAGGACAAAAATAACAGCATAAAAATTAAAAAAAGATGTGCACAGATTGTTAATCAAGTCAGCTACCAATTCTTAAGTAGTTATGGCTCGATTACAGGATATAACATAAGCAACAAGGCCCCCTTCCCTAAAAAATGAAAATTCAGTACAATACGAGCAAATCTGCTTGCTCATGACTTAAAAACACATCCCATCCTTTGATTTGAGGAAGGGGCGGTGGATCAATAGCTCACCTCGTAGATGTGCTTCATCAAAAAACAAGTATAATCAGATCGCATAAGTATTACAAATCCCATCAGATCTACTTGACACGAACTAGACAAGTTATGCCTCATCACAAAACAAAATCATAGAGCAAAATGCAAATGGCGACTGCCAACCCAAGAACCCAACTCAAGTGCCCATGAATCATAATCTCCAAGTTAAACCATCCAAATTAGCTTATCCTTACAAGCATATCGAGAGAAAGACTTGGGATGAGCGTCGTCGACCGGTGAGCGAGTCAAGGGCCAAGCCCAGGCCCCGGCCGGTGTTGGGGGCGGCTGCCGAGCGGCGTCGGGGAGCAGCATCGAGGGCAACCAAGCGAGCAGAGTTGGGGTGGCTGCGCAAGTGGCAAGCGGCCTCCACCGAGGGACAAGCAGCGTCCACTAGCGGTGTTGATGGCGAGCGGGCCGAGTAGCGAGGCAATCGAAGGGTGACGGCATCGAGGGAGCAGGAGGCAAGGGTGAGACGAGTGCGGGGCAACTAGCGTCCAGCGACGTCCGACGTCGGCGATGGGCAGAGGCAGAGAACGGGAGGGTCCGGTTCGACACTAGCGGTGTTGATGGCGGCAGGCGAGTAGCGAGGTAATCGAGGGGTGACGGCGTCAAGGGAGCAGGAGGCAAGGGTGAGACGAGTGCGGGCGACCGGCGTCCAACGACGTCCGACATCGGCGATGGGCGGGTAGAGAACGGGAGGGTCCGGTTCGATTCTCCGATTCCCGTTCTACTCGGGAACCGTGCTCATCCCTTGCAAGAGGAAGGAAGGAAGGAAGGAAGAAGAAGAAGAAGAAGAAGAAGAAGAAGAGAAGAAGAGAAGAATGGGGGTTTCGGCCGAGAGAGGGGAAAGAGAAGAGAGAGAGAAGAAAAGAAAAAGTAGAAGTAGGGGGCGAAGTGACGTGAGGAGGAAAAAGGAGAGAAAAGAAAGAGAGAGAAAAAAAATAAGGGGAAGGAGGGAAAATCAATGGGAAAATCACGTGGGGGAAGGGGAAGGGGAGGTTTAGGGTTTTTTTTTTTTTTATTTGACCGGTTCCGGTTTCGGTTCAGTGAACCGAACCGAACCAAGAACCGCCGGTTCCCAGAAAAAGGAACTGGAACCGGAACCGGCCTCTTCAGAAATGGAAACCGAACCGGACCCTCCTCCGGTTCAGTTCTGATTCCCGATTCTATTCAAAACCACGCTCACCCCTATATTAGACCGGTCGGTCGTCCAAGCAGGCAAGCTATCATTATTAACATAATCCTAACATTTCTTTGATCTAAATATATTTGGCACCAAGTAAATTGGGACGGCTCAGATAGGGTGGACATGTTTGCTTTTTGCCCTTTTCTTTCTTCATTTTACTTTCTCCTTTTTGCCCTTGGTTCCATATCCTCGCTGAGCATGAGACCAACCCCTCATCCGTTGCGTAGGACAACAAACCAAGCTGAACCACCAGCCACAACTGTGGCTCCACCATAGCCGTCGCATTGGGCACACACTAAAGCACCCAACACCAACATCTCTCCCTTTTTTTCCCTCTCTCTGCAACCGTAAATCTTGGGTCGAGCTAGGCTCAAGAAGGCGGATCTGGTGCCGCTTTGCTTATCCTCTCTTTGCTTGCCCTCGCTACCGAGCTTGCAACCTCAGATCGGAGTGGCCAAAGCTTGTTATGGTCGCCACCAAGCAAATTAGGTCTCTCCAGTACTATTCGCAAATCTCACATGCACCCATACAGGGTATGTGAGTGTGTGTGTGTGTGTGTGTGTGTGTGTGTGTGTGTGAGAGAGAGAGAGAGAGTTCTTGTGTCGTTTAATGGTTGGGTGCATAATTTGGCGAAAGTGTTAAAAGGCATTTTCTTGGGCAAGTTAGATTAGATGAGGTGATGCGGTTGAGTTTGGACTCTTGAGATGATTGTGATACATCAACAATTCAACTAGTGGAGATAAATTTAAATGTTTGATTTACCTCCTTAAGATAAGATACATCCATATGGAACCTAGCCCTACAGAACATGTTGCAACAGATCTTACCCGAGTCTTCCGTTGGGATGTTCATCAAACTAGCTGGTAAATGTATCCTTTTGAAGGTTACGGACAAACAAAATGGAGATAACGATTTAAAATTTGAGATAAAGGCACTACTAATCCGTAAACATTTGTAAAATGTTCGAGCATGTCCTTGATCTTCTTTATTGTGCAGATAGATCCTTCCCCTCCCATCTTTATGGGATTGAATGAGCACAACAAGCATTACTATAATGTAATGGAAGACCAGGACACACGAGATTCTAACGTGCAAACCACAACGGGGAAAAACCATGTAGCAGACTCGCCAAAAACTTTTATAATCGATGGGAAAATGTTCGAATCTAGTCCATGAACTTTATAAAAATCTTCAATGTTACAAATGAACTTAAATTAATGATATAACAACATCGAACATTTTCATGTACTCCAAAGATTAGTTTGAACATATACCAAAAGTTCAAAGATTATATTAATTAAATTTCAAGTTTCTAGATCACATTACATATTTGGTCAAAGGTCATAGACCATTTATATCATTTTCTTAAATCAATACTAAAGTTTAATCAGAGAATGGAGGACCTGGTAGGCGTTGTCACATTCTCGAGATGGCCCGGTGACTCCCAGGCAGTTTCGGTTCTCACAATTGGGTTGTGGCGTTGGTCTCCAACATGAACTCAAGTCTAGGGCGGTGGATGATCCGGGATGCACCGGTCATTCGGAGTGTTCGGAGTGGAGGTCGAATGATGCTGGGATGAAATCTGATCGCAAGCTGGTGGATATGAGCTCCGGAGTTGAAAATCCGCTTTGAAAAGAAACACGGCGACCTTGCTCGACTCCCTTCCCGCGGTGCTATTTTCTGATGAGACCAGCGACTCGCATAGAGACCACGGCAACGGTGACAGGGTGTTGCGCGCGTGCTGGCAGAGAACTTCTGCTCGGTTTAGCTGCTTCGTATAGCCTTGAATTGATGGTTTTATATGAGATGGGCTTAAGGCCCGTCCGCCCATGCTGGGCCCTAAAAGCCTGGCCCATGGAATTAGGGCCCGTTGATAAGGGAACGTATAAAAGGGATGAGAGAGAGAGAGGACGCACCTTTTGGTGCATAACGTACGTACGTCCTCTCCAACGCTCTCTCTCCCTCCAACAAGAACGATGCACGCTTAAGGCGACGCCGTTTTCCCTTTTTAAGGCGAATTGACATCATTGGATCAGAATTTCTTCCTCGATCTTCGGCATTGGTGTCTAATATGTGGCTAACAAGGTACGCTCGACTCCGTGGTGTGCTTTACGATCGGTGATACGTGTTTTCTCGAGCTTCGTCTTCCGCATTGATTTAGGGTTCGATTTAGTGTCAAATTCGGTTTTCGGGGATCAGTTATTCCCAACATTGGTATCATAGCCCTAGTTCACGTTTTCCCGACCTTTTTCATGTTTTTTGATTGAATTTTCGCGAAGAAAATCGGCCGGCGCGGATCAGGGCGAGAAATCCCGACACTCGAGCACTTTGTTCATCGATTTTTCGAGTTTCCGTAAGTCAAAATCAATTCTCATGGCATAGGAAGAAAGGCGACGTCGAGGCGAGTCCGGCGACATGTCGTGCGCCGGGAGACACCGCACGCGCCCACACGCGCGCTAAAAGCCACGGCGCGTGGGCGCGACGCGCCCGAAGCGCTGGCATCAGCCAGCACATGCGTCCCACGCGCTAGTGGCCGAACCGGCACGTGCACGACACCGGCGGCGAACCGGCAAGCGCCGATCGGCGGACCGACGCATGCTGACGTTAGCATGACGTCATCCAACGGTCGGTAACCGCTGGGATGACGTCATCGGCGCGTCGGCGCCAGCTTAACGACGTTGGTTTGGCGGTTACCTAGGCCGGCGACCCGGCCGCAACTCGACCCGGCCCGAACCGCGGACACCCGCACGCGCCCCGTCGGTTCGCCCCAACCGGATCGACCGGCCGTCTGGTCCAACCGGTCCGACGTCCGACGACCGTTGACCGTTGACCCGTTGACCGACGACCGTTAACCGTTGACTTTGACCGTTGACCCGAAAAAAAAAAAAAAAAAAAAAAAAAAAAAAAAAATTGTTTCTTTTTCAATTATGTCGTGTGGGTTAAAGGTAATCCATTTTTTATTCTGCATTTGTTGCATGAATCATGGAAAATTATGTATTTTCCATTTTGTTTATTATGGATTAAAAGTGATCCATTTTAGTTCGCATTTGTTGCGGGAACTATGATGCGTTATGCACGGATACTGTAATCCAGAGAATGGACGAAGGAAGAGCTAGACTAAAAAGGCTTATGAAAGAGTTAGCTAATTATCGGTGGCTTGATGGTGATTTAGTATCACACATGGTCAAGGTCAATCGATGATACAGAAATCATCGGAATGGTTATCTTATGCTGGATTTTGAGAAGGTGCCGGCTTTGATAAACACTCTTCCACCTAAATGGCAAGCAGTGTTAGATCGGTTATGGGAGGTCAACGTGGTCCCGGGTTATAGGAGGCTAGTGGAAGCTTTTGTAAGAGAGCATTATAGGATTGAGTTGGCTAAAACTTCAACCCTTAGATTAAGTGCCACATGGCGCAGAGTCAATGCGCTTTGGTAGCGACATGAAAGCTCTCCAAAAGTTTTTCCATGGTTGGCAAATGTGCCTTTAGTTTTCTCGAGATACTTTGACTGATAGATTAGAAGGGACTTTCCCTATTTATTTCTTAGATTAGTTTGAGATGTTTTTGAGTGTTGCATATCTCTTTCTACGTGGATATTTCTTTTTGGATATATTACTTAGTGTAATGAATTGTTGTATTAGTTGAAAGCATTATTATTTTATTGGATGTCAATTATATGTTGATTTCTGTTAATTGTTGATTGTTATGGGTAGTTAGCTGTGGGTAGTTATAGAAGTTTTTGTAACTTCATAGAATTGATTTTGCATATGACAATCATATTAATGATAGTTTTAAGTTAGGATTTTTGGAGGATGATTGGAAACGTAGTGACCTTTTGATTCTAAAACCTTACTTGAAATTATTCATTAATATGATGGGTCTGTGCAAATATGGATGCATAAATGATAGGCATTAATTATTCGTGCATATATGTCTGATGTGTTCAGATTGATGGATTCAGCAACTAAAAACGTAATTGCTTATGTGAATGGCAACAATTGTGAAATATTGAATATGAAGATTCAATATGTGCTGGAAAAGCAAGAAGTACTAGAAGCTCTTGACCATGTTATGGAAGATCTTGAGGATGCTGTGCGCCACCTTGAGCTGGTAGAGGACCGCTTAACGACATGTGAGCTGAAAATAGAAATTTTCAATGCTGGTTCTAGCTCAGAAAGGGCTTTGAGCTCTAAGCGCAAACGTATTAATTCGTTCAATATGTGGGAATGCAAAGGATCAAGTTCTTATTGCAAGAGATCAAGAGTTAACCAACACAATGGAGGAAAACGTCCTCTAGTGAAGAAAATGTCAAGGGTGAGGTGTTACAATTGTGACAAGAAAGGTCACTATGCTCGCGACTGTCGTGAGCCAAAGAAGCTACACACCTCTTGTACATTTGAGAACTTTGCATATGTGTCAAGTTCTGAATTATTGGCTGAATCTAATCCTTTGTGGACTAAAGATTCAGAAGCGACAGACCATGCAGCAAAGGATAGATGATCCTTCGTGGAATTCCGACGAATACCAACTGGAACTAAGTGGATCTATGTGGGAAACAACTCCAGAGCTGAAGTGAAAGGGATTGGCACCTACCAACTGAACATGTGTGGTGGGCGCACCTTGTTCCTACATGATGTTCTAAATGCTCTGGAGATTCGTCGAAATTTAAGTGTCTGTTTTGATGTTGGTTAAGCTTGGTTTTATGTGTGAACTTCCATAATAGCGATGTAGATTTGTATTTGGATACAAACTACTATAGATGTGGTCACTTTCTGGATGGTTTTATTGTACTGAATGTTGACTATGGTGATGTCAATATGTTATTCCCTTGTTTCACGTCTTTTACTTCATGTGATAATGATGTGAATGTGTGGCATGCTAGACTTGGTCATATTGGCCAACAATGTATAAATAGACTAACCAAAAAAGGCTTGTTGGGCAACATTGAAAAAGTCGATTTGCCCAGATGTTAGCATTGCCTAGTAGGGAAAACGACAAGGAAACCATTTGGAAAAGATAAAGAGCTAAATTTCCTCTGCATTTAATCCATTATGTGTCTGTGGTTCAATGAATGTGAGAAGAAGGCATGGGGCTGTTTATTTCATCACTTTTATAGATGATTATACTCGATTCGGATATGTCTATTTGATTTCTCATAAATTTGAAGCATTATGTTGTTTCAAAAGGTTTATGAACTTGGTTGAAAATCAATTAGACAAGAAAATAAAAGTATTTAGATCCGATCGAGGTCGAGAATATTTATCTGATGAGTTCAGAAAATCATGTGATGGAAAAGGAATAGAAAGACAGTTATCTATTCCATATACTCCTCAACAAAATGGTGTTGCAGAGAGAAGAAACAGAACCCTACTGGAATTGGTTAGGTCCATGATGGCGCATGCTAACTTACATATCATTTTTTTGGAGTGATGCGTTGTTAACTGCTGCCTATATACTTAACCGGATGCCTTCCAAATCAATTAGTTCCACTCCATATGAGTTATGGACAAGTAGAAAACCGGACTTAAGTTTTCTTAAACCATGGGTTGTGCTGCCTATACTCATGAGTCCTCTTACAAGTTTGGGAAATTGGGTCGCAAAGGAAATAAGAGTATTTTCATGAGATACTCTGAATACTCGAAAGGGTATGTGTTCATAGGTGAGCAAGAAAGTGGGAGTATAACTGAATTTGAATCACATGATGTCACATTCTTAGTAGATGAATTTCCTAAGAATGGCAAAATAGGAGAAGATTACTTCATATTTGAAACCTTGGATCAAGATAATGATATTAGAGGAGTTCGTCCAAGTGGGAGTAATATGAGAAGTGATGAATTGAATTCAACTCATTCTCAATTATAACCACATGATGAAATGATATCGTCATTATCTAATCCGAGTAGGAGCATAATGGGGAATGATGTGCTAAGTGTACATTCTCCCATATAGCGAACAAGTTGCCAAAGTATTTCCCATCGACGTTTCGACATTGAAGGGGAAACTTTTATGGTTGCTCCACAAGATGAGGATGAGCCAAGAAATATTAATGAGGCTCTGAATTGCTCTAGTAAAGAAAAATAGATTTATGCAATGAAAGAGGAAATGGAGTCAATGAAATCAACCAAGTCTGGGAACTGGTTGATCTTCCAAAATGGACGCAGAGCTATTGGGAACAAGTGGGTTCTCAAAATAAAGCGAAAAGCCGATGGCTCGATAGAAAGGCATAAGGCTCGCCTTATGGTGAAGGGGTATAATCAACAGGAAGATATTGATTATGAAGATACATTTTCTCCGTAATGAGATTTACCTTGATTCGCATAATTCGGCAATAGTGTTTAGTATGGATCTTGAGTTACATCAAATGGATGTAAAGACTGCTTTCCTCAATGGAGAATTAGAGGAATGAATATATATGGAACAACCTGCTGGTTTCATAGTGAAAGGCCAAGAAGAATAGGTATGTCGACTTTGGGGGTCGATATATGGCCTTAAGCAGTCGTCAAGATAATGGTATATACGTTTTCATAATGCCATAATGGCATATGATTTTACAATGATAGATGAGGATCATTGTATATATATCAAAAGATCCAAAGGTCTATTTGTGATCATATCATTATATGTTGATGATATACTAATTGCCGGAAGCAATATGGCGCTTGTCAATACTGTCAAAAGTTGGTTGTCTTCCAATTTTGAATTGAAGGATATGAGATTTTAAACCCATAAACATTCCTATTGCAAAATGTGAAGGATTGAGCCATAGACTGTGTCCAAGGACTCCACAAAAGAAGGAACAAACGAAATATGTTCCTTATGCTAGTGTTGTTGGGAGCTTGATGTACGCTATGATGTGTATAAGACTTGACATATGTTATGCAGTTGGAATGGTGAGTAGATACCAATCCAATCCAGGTCAAGCACGTTGGAAAGCCGTTAAAAGAATACTGAGGTATCTAAAGGGAATTGCTGATTATACGTTGAGTTATTAAGGAAAGGATCTGCAACTCAAAGGCTATTACGATGCTGATTGGGGAGGAGATTTAAATGAAAGGAAATCTACCTCTGGTTTGTTCTCTTACCGAAAAATGGCACCATATGTTGGAGCAGTAAGAAACAAAAGTGTATAGCCTTGTCCATGATGGAAACTGAGTTCGTGGCATTATCAGTAGTAGTATAAGAAGATGTTTGGCTTAAGAGATTATTGGATCATTTAGGTGTTATTGGAAGTGCTGCAGATTTGTTATTGGTTAACTGTGATAGCCAAGCAGCGAAAGCGTACACCAAAGATCCAAAATATCATGGCAAGACCAAACACATAGATACCAAGTATAATTTTGTCATGGATATGAATGCATGAAAAGATGTGAACTTAGAGTACATACTACGCATAGAATGGTAGCAGATCCTATGACAAAGCCAATACCTAGAGATGTGTTTTGTGGCCATGTGAAATCTCTAGGATTGCGTAGAGTCGATGTCTTGGATTGTAATTTCCCTAAAGTGTTCACATTTGATGAATTTGTGTTTTTCATCATTAATGCCTATGAATCTTTGTTTGATCTTTATGCATCTTAATGCTCAGTGCATTATTTTAAGTTGAGAAAGTATGTCGGACAGATATAAGATTAGCCCACTCACACGGTAATCGCCTCTATTTACTTGTGTGATAAATAGAGATGAGACTGTTTTTAAGCTTATTATCTAGGTGATAATCGAGAGCTCAAGCTTAAAATACGTATGTCGCCTTAACTGGGTGTTAAGATTATGACATAATACTTACTATGTCCGAAAGTAAAATACCCCACATATTTTACTTTATCTGTCTAAGATGCCAGATGTGAGTTCTGATGAATTTTGTAAATGAGTAGATACGTGAACTCAAGTTAGACATTGGGTATGTCTGAACTATCATCTGTATGATATTGAAAGGTATAGACATACGCTCCATGGGAAAGGAGTTAATACCGTAATACATATTTCATACTACGTATGCATGAGACGACCAATAAGAGTGACAAAAAGTTTGATCTCAACTTTTATGACGTGTGAGACTCTTGAGGAAAAGAGTTCCTCAATTTTTTAGTCCCCTCATGACTCTTACTTATTCGCAAGATTTCTATTTAGTGTTTGCTATCTTAGGATGTTGCCAATGGTCATGAGTTGATTCGATCTAATGGGGCATTTCTAGAAAAGCAAGCTGAACTGAAATTGAGAGTTTGAAGGGAAGAGGAAGATCGAATTTGGAGAATCACATTGTAGTTTTTGTATTCACCGGTTAACCAATTATGACTGTCTTTGTGATAATCATAATTGTGAATACAATATATATCATTGTTTGAAAGAGATCAAGAGAGAGATATAAATGTGATCAATCGATTTAGGGTACTGCATACTAAATCTACTCGGAGTGTGACGCCCATTATGAGCTGCTATATATTCCTAACAGATGTATGGCAACGAGCTCTCAAAGTATGCTGGTCGCACGGATTATTCACCGGTATGAATGTTGAAGAGAGGTAAAGAGAATTCTGTTCGGCCCACCATGTGCGAATGGGAGATGATGGTTTTATATGAGATGGGCTTAAGGCCCGTCCGCCCATGCTGGGCCCTAAAAGCCCAGCCCATGGAATAAGGGCCCGTTGATAAGGGAACGTATAAAAGGGATGAGAGAGAGAGAGGACGCACCTTTTGGTGCATAACGTACGTACGTCCTCTCCAACGCTCTCTCTCCCTCCAACAAGAACAGTACGCTTAAGGCAACGCCGTTTTCCCTTTTTAAGGCGAATTGACATCATCGGATCAGAATTTCTTCCTCGATCTTCGGCATTGGTGTCTAATCTGTGACTAACAAGGTACGCTCAACTCCGTGGTGTGCTTTACGATTGGTGATACGTGTTTTCCCGGGCTTCGTCTTCCGCATTGATTTAGGGGTTCGATTTAGTATCGAATCCGGTTTTCGGGGATTAGTTATTCCCAACATGAATATATCTTGTATACATGGCTGAAACATATTGCCAAATTGTGTATTCATGAGAATCGACTCTCCTTCTCATCTCTCCCCTCCCGTTTCCAGCCGAATCCCCTTTCCTCTTCTTTTCTAAGCGTAAAATCACTTCCCTATATCTTGGACTAGCCGAAAATTCTTGCCCATTACTATTCACTTTTCTAACTTAGAACACCACATACCAAGCGTGCTCGTGTGGTCAAGCAAGGGAATCCAAAGTCAGGCTAATTTGGGCAATTGATAACCGGGCCTCTGTTTTATTTGGTGCGAACTTGTTATCCCTAAACACGAATATCTCTCTTGTCTATATGCGATAAAGAACATGGACACACTATCATACGATATCAGTTTTTTTCATTTAGGAGCAAATTTTATTGTCATCGACGAATTCAATCTCTAATTTATTTATTTATTTTTATGAAATGTAAGAGTGATCTTTAGGCGAAAATTTAGGTGTCAACACCACTTATATTGAACAGATGAATCCACTCATCTTATTATACTCGCTTTGCTTTATTTGTGTGTGCAATCGTGGAAATTATAAACATGCTCACCCTACATGAAAGCATGAAAGTTACATTTCACAACAACAAATACTCATCACCCTACTTGCTTTGCTTTGCTATGAATAGTCAGCTGCTACAGCCTCCGCCACCGCTACAGCCTCCACTGCCGCCACAGCCTCCGCCACCATTATCACCACCACCATTGCTGCCGCTGTCACCACAAACAACTGTGGTATCTGTGGTGGCACCAGCATAAACAATTATCCCTCCATCCCTGCCACCACTATTTTTGGGAGCTTCAACTTGATCAGTGAGTTGCCGGCCGGTGGTCGGAGAGGGTTGATTGGCTTTCTTCTTCTTACGACCTCTACGGAAAAAGCAGCACATGACTAGAATTTTGAGTCGTTTTTGCAGTTATGACGAAAATGATTGATATCAGGAGTTTGTTCGTTGCTCTTTCTCTCTCAATTCTATATATAGGCGCCGCGTCATCTATAACATAACAGATACTCGACAAGATTATCAAATAAGTATGACTTTTAAGTAACGACTGTTTAAGATTCGACTTTCACCGAACAACAACTAGGTAAATTCTAAATAAAGCAGAGAAGAAATTCACCAATGCAGAAAAAAATAAAGGAAGCATCCCTACACCGTTGGCCTCAAAATTTTAAATTGGATTCTGATAGGCAAAGCTAATACAAAACTATGAAAAAGATCAGAACAAAACTAAAGTAAATAATACAAAACTGAAAATGAATTAACATACATGCGCTTTCAAGAGAACGTTATCAAGAAATTATCGTTGCACGTAATCAGTGACACCAGAAGAATCATTGATACTAGTGAACGACCGGCTGCAATCACATTAAAAACTATATAACAACCCGTTGACACCTAAATTTTTGTCTTTTTATTTAGGACTTAATTGCTTAAAAACTGGGAACTAAAACCTAGCTCATAAACGAAATAATTTTCATTAAATTATATTATGAACATTTGCATTACTGGTATCAATTGTTAGAAATTTGTTGAATTTAAAAAAATAATTAAAAATCATTATTATCATATTTAAAAAGAGAGAGAGAGAGAGACCGGGCTGGGGTCAGGCCGGCCCAGCCTTCTTTCTTTTCCCTCTTCTTCCCGTTTCCTGTTTGGGCCAAGCCTATATCCTCTGATCTTTCCCCAGCCCGGCCTGCGCGCCTATCTCCTTCCTCCTGTCCCCCACGCTCTCACGCATTCTACAAAAAGGAGAGAGAGGGCCAAGGACAGAGGCAGAGGAGACAAGCGCGAGAGTCGCACTGGAGTTAGTGGTCGAGGGCAGACCTGCAGCAACATCTGGCGTGGTAGGACGTCATGCGCGTCGGTGGTAGGACGTCATGCGAGAGAGGAGCGACTAAGAGGGGGGACTTTTTTGAAGCGTTCATTCAGAGAGAGAAATCGAGAGTGAGAGATTTTCTCCCCCTTCGCCGGTGGTTCGTCTGAATAGTCTTGACCTTCTGCGGAAGCCAACTCGCCCATCGCCGTTCGTCGCAGCAAGCTCCCGGACTAGGTAACATCGGAAACGCTCCACTTCTCCCTCACTTATTAAGTTTGAGAACGTGAGACCAAACCGATGAGATTTTGAGCAAACTGTACAAAACCCAAACTAATTTTTTGCCAATGACGTTGATTTGGAGCTTAATATGCTGGGTTATACCACGAACGACGTTAAATCCGAACCTGGAAGTGGTATTCCGAATGGCACATCACCCGTTTAACAAAATGTTTGAATGAAGCACTAAATTTGAGTTCATAAAAACGATGCTTAAAGTCTTTGTTTTGCGCTCAGGTGCTAATCTTGTTGCATTATCACTGAATCTGCGTTTCTCTTTGATTTTGTGGCATATCATTTGATGCCCGAGTCGGCCATGGATGAATGTCTTCTCATCAGGAAATCCACGATAAAGCAAATCTCCCATGATACAGCAATCTTCCACAATTTGTGTTAATCCCATTGATTGAGCCGATCTTCCACAATTTGTGTCAATTCCGTCATTAGAGCAAATCTTTCACAATCTGTACTGATATTGTAGATTGCTATCATTGATATTGTAGATTGTTATCTTTGTAAAATATGTTTAATTATGTTTTTCCCGCTCATGTACATATTATAAATATAATACAAATCTTCACACTGATTGTGTGTGCGATCAAACTCAAATTCATACTCTTTCTTGGTATAAGAGCTTCACAATTTTTTTCATCTTATTTCTCTTTTCTACTACAATGTCTTCTTCTACATCCTCCAACATCATTATTGCCTCAAACACCATTACTGTCGTCACCGCTGCTAACTCTTCATCCTTGTTATCCCTCTCCCAACCGCCCTTTGCTCTTGGCAATATACCTCATGTTCTCCAAATCAAGCTAGATCACAATAATTACCTTCTGTGGCAAGTGGATGGGTCATATCCATGTCCGACACCCACTATCACTGATGCTGATAATAATGTGATTGACAACCCGGATCATACTGCATGGCATTATCAAGACCTACTCATCCTCTGCTACATCCTCTCCACTCTTACTAAATTAGTTTTCTCACACATCATCGGTCTTGAGACTTCTCATGATGTCTGGACCTCGCTTGAGAAACTTTATGCTCCTCAATCTCAAGCTCGCATAATGCAATTAGAGTATCAGCTTTGATCTTTAAAGAATGGCTTTCTTTCCATGGAAGCCTTTGTTAAAAAAGCCAAGAATATTGCGGATCAACTTTCTGCCACTACTCATCCCATCTCTGATTCCCAATTAGTTCTCAACATCCTCAGTGGCCTGGGTTCGGAGTATGATGCATTCGTTACCTCAGTCATATCTTATCTTGATCCATTACCTCTTGATGACTTCATCGGCCTCCTTTACAATCAGGAAGTTATTCTTCAAAGCCGCGCCACTAAATCTCCAATAGAGTCTTCTCCTATTGTGAATGTAGCGGTCAAATCATCTACTGCCCCGAATCCCCCCTCCAATGGTTGAGGACGTGGTCGAGGCTGTGGTCGTAATTTTTATGAATGAGATTCCTCTCATTCTCGACTCATTTGTCGGGTTTGTGATCTTGAAGGTCACTCAGCTCTCCAATGCTACCAACGATTTAATCCTGATTATAAAGCTAATAATGGCTCTCCATCTATAATGTATGTATCTTCAACTGGTGAGTCATTTGATCTATACCGGTAGCCAGACTCTGGTGCCACTCATCATCTTACAACTGACAGAAAATTTGAACATTCGAAGCGACTATTCTGGCACCGATCAAATCCGCATTCCAAATGGGTCAGGTTTGCAAATATCACATATCGGTTCTTCCATCTTACATTCTCCTACTAGTTCTTTTAACCTGCAAAATATTTATCATGTTCCCTCTATCAAGAAGAATCTATTATCAGTCTCTCAATTTACCAAAGACAACAATGTGGTATTTGAATTTCATCCTGCTTTATGTTGTGTTAAGGATCAATCCTCGAGGAACCTCCTGCTCAAAGGCCAACATAAGAATGAACTTTATTATCTTAATAGTGCACATACCACCAATAAGGTCTCTCTACAGTCAAATAAATCAACACCAGCTCCATCCTACTTCATTGGTGAACGAGTTTCTGTTTCTATTTGGCATGAGCGCTTGGGTCATTCGACTGCCCGCATTACTTCTTCAATTATTTCAAAGCATGACTTGCCGATATCTTCGTCTTCCTCATCCAGTTTCTGTGAATCATGTCACCTGGGCAAGTCACATCATCTTCCCTTTACTAGATCATCAACTACTTGTAATGTTCCTTTGGAGATATTTTATTCTAATCTATGGGGACCATCTCCTGTTACTTCAGTTAATGGTTTTCGTTGTTATATCATTTTTATCGATGCTTATAGTGGATATACATGGCTTTTTCCACTTACTGTGAAATTTGATGCATGTCTACTTTTGTGCAATTTAAATCCCAAGTGGAAAAATATTTCAATTGTAAGATCAAGGCACTTCAAATCGATGGAGGTGGTGAGTATAAGAAATTTGATCCTTATCTCCATCTTCATGGCATCCTACATCGTCTTTCATGCCCGCACACGCAAGAACAAAATGGTCAGGCTGAGCGCAAACACCGTCATATTGTGGAAACTGGCATCACATTGCTTACCCGAGCTTATGTTCCTCGTATATATCATAATGATGCCTTCCTCACTACGGTCTTTCTAACTAACTGCATGCCTACAACAGTCTTGAGTGGATTGTCTCCTTATGAGAAATTGTTTGGCCAAAAACCCAATTATTTACAATTGCGTGTTTTTGGATGTGCATGCTACCCTTGGCTGCGCCCTTATACTCGCAATAAACTTGATAACAGAATAATGCAATGTATCGTCCTTGGCTATTCTCCTCATCACCATGGCTATCGTTGTCTTCATCGTAGCACTGGCTGAATATATGTCTCTCGCCATGTGATTTTCTAGGAGAACTTCTTCCCATTTGCTAATTCACAATTTGGTCAATTGTCATCACCATCACCTAGTTCTCCTATTTGCATTGGTTATTCCTCTTCTAAGCCCCCATAGTTTCAGGGGGTGTCCACCACCACATCAACTCCATCAAGTCCATATGCTATCATGGATGACTCATCATCACATATTCAGTAATCTTCGGACCCTCTTCTCCAGAACGTCCACCGTTACAATCTTCTCAACCTCAACCGCCAACTTCTACCCATCCAATGGTCACTCGTCTAAAATATAACATTCGTAAACCAAAGGTTTTTCTTTCCACTAAGCACCCACTTGGTTCTTGTTTTCACTCAAGCTTGACACCAAGTGAACCCACTTGTTTTTCCCTTGCAAACAAAGACCCCAACTGGCAACAAGCTATGGCTAGTGAATTTAATGCTCTCATTCAAAATGGTACTTGGGAATTGGTTCCTCATCACCTTCTACGAATGTTGTCAATTGCAAGTGGATTTATCACCTAAAAACCAAGTCCGATGGCTTCATTGATAGATACAAGGCACAGCTCGTTGCGAAGGGTTTTACTCAACAAGCTGGCTCGAAGTATGATGAAACTTTTAGTCCGGTTATCAAACCGACAACAATTCGAGTGGTTCTCTCCTTAGCTATCACATAAAACTAGTCTCTACATCAATTGGACATTAAGAATGCCTTTCTCCATGGCACCATTAAAGAAGAAGTCTACATGAAACAACCCCAAGGATTTGTTGATCCGCATTATCCTAGCCATGTATGTTGTCTTCGGAAAGCTCTATATGGGCTAAAACAAGCCCCAAGAGCATGGTTTTCTCGACTAAATTCATATTTGTTATCTATTGGGTTTGTGGCCTCCACTGCTGATTCTTCATTATTCATACAGCATCGCTCTAACCACATTCTACTTCTTCTCATCTATGTGGACAATATTATTATTACTGTGAGCTCTACCTACTCCATCACTAAATTAATTACTCGCCTTGGCACTGAGTTTGCAATCACCGATTTGGGAAATTTATCATACTTTCTTGGCATCGAAGCCCATAGATCCTATACCGGGCTATCCCTCACTCAATCCAAGTATGCCACCACTCTTTTAACTCGTACAGGCATGGCTGATGTAAAACCTTGCTCATCACCTATGGCTCCCTCAACTTCTAAGTTGTTGAAACAAAGTGGTGAACTACTGACTGATGTCTCCACTTATTGAAGTACGGTTGGGGCACTGCAATACCTCTCTCTAACTAGGCCAGATCTATCCTTTGCCATCAATAAAGTGTGCCAATGTATGCATTGTCCAACTGAAGATCATTGGTCAGCCGTCAAACGGATTTTGCGCTATTTCAAGGCTACTATTCATTATGACATTACCTTGCAACCTATTCACCAATTGACCTTCACTGCATTTACAAATGCTGACTGGGCTGACTGCCCTGATGACCGAAAATCTACTAGTGGCTATTGCACTTATTTTGGTCCCAACTTGGTTTCTTGGAGTTCTAAAAAGCAACCAATCGTTGCTAGATCCAGCACTGAATCGAAATACAAAGAGGTGGCTAATGTATCCTTTGAATTATTATGGCTATTACCACTCTTTCGAGATCTTTGATACACTCTACATCGGCCACCACTTGTTCTTTGTGATAATGTAGGGGCAATCCATTTGTCTGATAATCCCATCTTTCATGCCCGAACCAAGCACATAGAAATTGACTATCATTTTGTTCGTGATTTAATTAAAGAGAAGCAGTTGGAAGTTCACTTCATTCCTACACAGGTTCAAATGGTTGATATCATGACAAAGCCTCTATCCATCTCTCAGTTTCTTATTTTACGCGACCAGCTCACAGTGACTCCACCACCATTTTGCTTGAGGGGGCGTGATAAAGCAAATCTCTCATGATACAACAATCTTCTACAATTTGTGCCAATCCCATGATTGAGTCGATCTTCCACGATTTGTGTCAATTCCGTTGATAGAGTAAATCTTTCACAATCCGTACTGATATTGTAGATTGCTATCACTGATACTGTAGATTTTTATCTTTGTAAAATATTTTTAATTATGTTTCTCCCGCTCATGTACATATTATAAATATAATACAAATCTCCATATCAATTGTGTGTCCAATTAAAATCAAATTCATACTCTTTCAATCCACACCCTTCGCCAGAGGAGCCTACGGTTAGAGGCCGCCATAGTCAGCTTTTTCATTTTGTCTCGGCATGCATATGTTAGAATGGTCGCCATCTCTAAATATATATGTTCACCGTCATCGACGTCGCTGGTGATGTTTGGTGACGACCGGAGTGATAACCAGCGGTGATGACTAGGTGAGGGTCGATGAGGTTGGTTGGTGACCTCAAACTGGTTGAGATCCTAGCATAAGTTCGTGTAGCAAATAAGGGTGTGCAAAAGAACCGAGACCCGCCCGAACTGCCCAAAACCGAACTGGAACCGCCCGGAACCAATGGTTCTTGAGGGAACCGGTCTGGTTCCTGGTTCCAATTTATGGGAACCGTGGGTACCGGTCCGGTTCCCGGTTCCATGGGTGGATCCGTCCACCCGCCCGTCCGATCGGACCGATTATATTAAAATAATATACTAATTTTTAATATTAAAAAAATGAAAGTACAAATTAACAAACCCAAATCAAATAATTAAAAAATTAATTAAAGTGGGAAAAAAGTCCAAAGCGCACCAAATGGAGAGGCATTGATCTCCAATCAAACCAAATGGAGAGGCGCTGAAGCTAAAATGTCCAAAGTGCACCTTGACAAAATGTCGAGCAATTGGTGGGCAAAAAGCAAGCACGTGAAGCGGGGCTCTGGAGGAGGAGGAGAAGAATAGGTCAAGCGACGAAGAACTAGCAATTTTGGTCGAAAACCAAAGTTGTTTCCCGTCAAGATCGGAGCTTTCAAGAAAATAATAATATTATTATTATTGTGAGACCAGTTCCATGGATCCACCCGGGAACCGGACCGGACTGGCAGTCCGGTTCCTGGGTGAATTCATGCAACTAACGAGTGGATCTCGATTCCAATTTTTCAGAACCGATCCTTAACGGGCGGTTCCCAGTTCTAGGTTAGGAACCGCCCGCCCGAACCATACACACCCCTAGTAGTAAAGTCTTGTTGAGTTTGTCCGTGAGGAAGCTTGGGTGATGGCATGGTCTCGGCGGAAGAAGACGTCGCGCAAAGAAGAGAACGTAGAATAGGGGAGTTTCATTGAGGAAGAAGACCACGTGCAGAGAAGAGGAAATGTAAAAAAAGGAAAAGATTAAAAAAAAAAAGTAGAAAATAGACAAGAAAACAAAAGAAATCGAAAGGGAAAAATGAAAAGTAAGAAGAATGGAATAATAGAAACATAGGTCGGAAGTTTTGTGAATCTGGACTAGGCGTGTGGGCTGATTTTGGTTTCGGCCTTAGATCATTTAAATGGAAATAAAAAATTTGGGCTTGCTTTGTTGAAATAGCCCGAACCTATCAGTTCAGGGCCACACCGGGACCGGGCCCAACCCAACACAGACCTCTATGGTCCGGGTTAAACCCATATTCAGGCCGGATCCTTTGACCCGAGGCTTTTTTTAGAATTATAAAAAGAATTCCAAAAATCAGAAATCTTTGGGGAAAAAAAACTAAAAATTTTAAAGATGGATTTTGACTAGCTTCATTAGATTTTTCATGTTAATTCTCATTTAGAACTAGTTTAGCTATTTAAAGAAAAAAATCTGAAATCCTTTCATCAAAAGTTGTCCCTCAATTTGAACAAGCCTTTAAAGCTTTACAATAAGGGTTGTTGTGTGTTGTTTTCTTTTTAGAGACTATGCCAAGTGGTTGCTTGTGCATTTCAATTCAATTATACTTGATTATGCAATTTTAATATATTAATTGTTATTTTCTTTTTTAGAATTGTTAGGATAAATATTAGAATTTTCAATAGGTTACCCGACACCTTAATTAGCAAACAAATCGAGTTTAGATATCGAAAGGGCTATTTACATAGCTAAGGTAATCAAGTTCCCAATTCCAAAATTTATGGATGCGCATGTATCAAGACAACTCTATTGCGTCTTAGTTAAGGTTTCTAGCCCAGCTTCAACAATGGCTAATGGAGGCTTCTTTGAATACATAGATTAAGAAAACCTATGTCACAAGAGGTATGGACATAAGGAGAGTCCACACTTTATAAGCCAATATCTCTAAACCTATTTCCCTCCCTTGCGAGAGAAAGGTTGAGACACAATCGAAACCAAAATTTTAAATATTAAGTGAATTCATATCGGCCTACATCTTTAATCATCCAGATAGTACACGTAGTCAACAACTGAACAAGAAGAGGTAAATTGTTGAGTTTGGACTCTTGAATTGATAGTTGATACATCAACAATTGAACAAGAAGATTTTAAAACTCCTTAAGTTTAGGTACATCCCCATCGGACCAAGCCCAGTGAACTTTTTCAACATAAAGTGTTCTGCCGCGATGTTCATCAAACTAGCTAGAAAAAGTGTCATTCTGAATTTTGAAGCTTACCGACAATTAAATGGCGATAAAGATTAAAAATTTGACATAGAGACATTACTGATCCCTGAACTTTTAAATTTTAAATGTTCAAGCATTTCTCTAATCTTCCTTTTTGTGCAATTAGATCCTTCCCCTCCCATCTTTGTGTGGTTATATGAGCACAATAAGCATTACCATCACACCGAAACAAAAAAATTCCGTTATTTTCAATTTGGGTCTCATTCCAATTTAGGTAACGGATAATTGAATGGGCATCATAGCATTTTTGGTTCGATTTTGATTGATTCAAGTACCCGAAATAAATCAAACCATAGAACTCTCCAATCTTCACCATTTGATTCCAAAAGATCTTAGGGCTCTCATATTTCCCTCTTCTCAAGCAACCGAAGTAAATACTAATGTATATCTTATATGTATTATAGAGTATTTTTATAATTATATTTTTGTTGATACTATTTCAGTAATTAACCACTCTTATAAATACATATCATTCAACCCTAGTTAAGGTTGAGCCACCATAAACACTTTCTCGTTGTTCACCCTCTCTTTCTAAACATCAACAGTAGAAGCCAAATTCTTTTGATAGGGTTAAAATATAGAAAAAATAAGCCAAAACTCTAGTTAAAGGCGAACTCGAGAATCTCAATCGTCGCGGCCATCACCGCACTCTCGTTTGGTTCATCAATGGAGCAATCTCCATCTCGGCCCCCTGCTTGGTTTCCATCTCCCACCAACTCGCTATGCCAGAAGCAAAAAACATCTGCTGGCGAGTGCCCCGTCCCACTCGACATTCGCCTCTCCGCTGTCCCCTCCTTCATCAACATCGCCCTCTCTTCCACCGTCGGCCATTGCTTCACCACCAGCCGAAGGGCTGGGGCTGAGGGTGGCTCTTAATAACAACGGTGTGACCAGTAGAAAAGGGGAGGAGTTTTATTTTAAGGCCAACGCACTTTCCTTTTATGGATCACAGTTAAGAGTTCAGGGAGAAGATAGAAAAGGGCATGATTTCAGAGAAGGGGTTGCGTGGAAGAAGGAGAGGCCCCCCGCAAAAAAAAAAAAGACAAACTCAAACCGACCCCAACCATGTTTTTGGTTCGGCTACTATACCGTTCAGTTCACGTACTCGCATATATCAAACATATTCGGGTCGGTTCGGGTATCACAGAAACCCGAACCGTTTAAACCCCTAATTACTACAATGTAATGGACGATCAGTCAATACAAAATAGGACACGCAAGAGTTTAACGTGCCAACCGCCACAACTGGGGAAAAACCACAGAGCAAGCTTGCCAAAGACTTCCACTATACCACAGAATAAGATTACTACAAGCCATCTATAGTCTAGTCCCATTAGAGACACAAGATATCATCAAGATAAACTATCTTGAATCCTAGCATCTATCAGCTCATCACAGCTTGATGGATTACAAATAATACAGAGAAAAGTTAAAAATTAAAAGAGATTTTGTTTTATTAAAGTTTAGTTCTCCATACCATTAGGCTGGAATGACCGATCAAGGAACCTCAAAAGAAGGTATCAGTGACTAAAAAGTCACACCTCATCCCTAATTCATTGGATGAGCAACTTCTTTTTCATATATATTTGAAACATAAAATTTCAAGACAGCTAGATAAGTTATTGCAATATTCTATAAATAATATAGACCATGAAGAGCCAAACATATTAATCACGATGTCTACGTAAATAATAGGAATTTGATCTGCTCGATCTATAAGATCAAATTATAGTTTTTTCCACACTTCGGGGGTTAAGAGAACCAAACATATTGAGTGGTAAAATGAGACCAAATATAAGTACTCCTTTGACAAAAATATATAGATATATATATTATATAATTACACCTGCTTTGATATTAGCTTTATATGCAACTCTAACCGTTGCATGCTTATTTGTCTAGCATGAAAGCATAAAATACATGTACTGGTTGCGGCAACAAACGGAAAGTTCAGCCGCCGCATCCTCTGCCGCACCCTCCACCGCACCCTCCACAGCCTCCGCTGCACCCTCCTCCTCCATCACCAGAAGCTCCTCCACCGGTACTGCCACTGCCGCCGCCATCAGTATTTTCCAAAATCGTGGCCACAGCAGCAGTGGCCACTACGGCAGCGCCTGCACCAGCAAGAATAGCCATTCCGCCGTCTCTGCCGAGGGCTCTCTTTTGGGAGATCCCACCTGATAGACGGGCTGTTGAAAGGGGATCGCAGCAGGCGGCTTGGTTGTCGTCTTCTCACGACCTCTACTGCAAAAACAGCCCATGACTTGACATAAGCTTTCGCGTGGTTCCTATCGCAAAACAAAAAGAATACGGTGGCGCGAATATATCTCGATGGCTCTCCCTCTCGATGCTGTTCTTGCTTTATAGTCGTCGAGCCGCTGAAAGGCAACGAACTAATGGCTTGGTCTAAGCAATTTGGATTAAGGAATGTTCTGGTCATTTTCACGGAAATTCCATCGGAGTATTTATTCCATTCTGACCAACCTAAAACCTCGTAAGAAAACACTCCGCGATGACTTCTGGTGGCGGGCCGTTCCAGCCTTTTTCTTGCGTCTGTGGACAAATAGCTTCGTGGATATTTCCTGTGCTTTTTTTTTTCTCATTGTTATGCGTTGACTTGTAGGAGCATATATACAGGTTCGTTGCCCAGGCCATCATAAATAACACTAAAATTAGTTTCTCGCGGTGCGTTATTCCCTGCAGAATACATTGAATCTCCAACTTTGATGAAGGTGTCGTGTTGTCATATACTTGCCATATCCCAAAACCTGTCATTAGAGATGACAAAATGGATCATCGACTCATATTACCACTCATATTTAACAGGTTGAGTGATGTATGGGCTACTCAAAGATTTGTAAAATTTATATTTTACTGAATCTAATGGGGCAAATCCTAGCTAATTATGGGTTTTAGTGGGTCTGAGAAGAACCCACTTTCTTGTTCAGAGAAAACTTCTTTATACTCGACAATACAAGTCTCGAATATAAAGATAATGAACTTTGAAGTTGGTGGCGACGATTACAGACAATTCATTAAGTCTTCCCAAGCCCGATGATCATGGTTTAAGGAGATATTCTGCGCATGCTTGCACGCCAAGGCGCCTCTGAGGGAGTGCAGTTGAACAAATTGATAAATTGCGTAAACCCATTCCAATTCGTTGAATGGATGAATCATAACATACAAACTACTATAAATACATATTAAAAAATAACGTAGTTTTGCTGACATCTGCGAGTTATGTCATATGTGTGGAATTCTTGAATGCGATTACTCTAATTTTGTATAAAGTTATCAAAAAACCTGATTTTAATAATTTAACAGAAGAATTTTTTAAGCTAAACATAAAAATATTGTATCAGAAGCGAACTATGTAGGGTGAGGGGCTGATGACCGCCCGGTGACGTTGAAGTGAACATCGCAAGAACGATCTTGAACTGAGTAGTTAGATTACGGGGAAAATTTTACTACCAATCAAAATGCTGCTGGATGTCTTTCGGTTCAATAAAATAAAATAAAATATCCAGATGTATCTTTTTATGTGCAACATTTTTTTCCTTGCTAGTAACCAAGTAAGTTTTTGTTCGGTGGCAAATCACTGATTTAGGAAATATTTTTATAAAAATAATCACTTGCATCGCTTTCAACAAAAATGAATTACTAAAAATATTTTCATCATTAACACAAAATATTTAGATATGAACTATTATTAATGATGAGATAGAGTTTGGCTAACTAATTTTTCTACGTGATTCAAACAATCATTTTGAGAATAATGTTTTTAAATTATCGATTTTCACAAAACTAACATAGAACGTTAAAGTTTCAATAAATGAAAATGCATACTAGGAATGAGCATGGTTCCAAGGTAGAACCCAAAATCTGAGAGCTGAACTAGTGGGAACCTATAAATTCCAAGTTTCAAGATATGCAAGATAAGTTCCAAGTTCCAAAAAATAAGGAACCTATTTGACGAGTGATTCTAGGGTCTTAGTTAAAGGAACTTGGAACCTGGAACCTATAACCTAGAACTTGAAACAAGTTTTGACATTTTTCTTGGTCCATACCTTGGCATGATCCTATGATATTCCATATCATTCGATGATAAGTATATAATCTAAAAACACTAATTTCAGCTTCCATTTTATGATTGAGATTTTTACCTTATTAATGTTCATATTTTTCATATGTCTAAATATATGTTATGATCAGTTAATTATAGTAGCAAGTGGTGGTCATCAAAGATTTTAATTCACTACAATCATCCAATTAATAATATAAGCGGAACTTGGGTAGACTCTAGAACTGATCTTGGAATCCCTAACAAGATAGGTTTCAGGTTCTACAGTATGCAGGATAGGTTTCAAGTTCTAAAAAAATAAGAAACCTATTCGAACGGGTAGATTTCAGGTTCCAAGTGAAACCTATATGGCACCTAAAACCGCTCACCCGTAACGCATACTTAATCAAATGATATTCGTAGCTTGATTCCTCAAATTTTTGTAATTTCAAATTTGTTAATTTTTTCTCATTTTTCTAATTGGTTAATTTTTTTTTCAATGAGCTGCTCTTCATATTTAAGAAGAAAAATTATTAAAAAATTGGAGCCAGACTCTATTGGGTGTGAGCTTGGTCTAGGTCCAATCAGGTATAATTCACTAAATTTGTATTCCATAGAAAAATATATGAGTTAAAATAAGTCAATTTTAAAAGGAAAATCAAAAAAGGAGAATATCAGAGGTAAAATCACCAAAGCATACCTCAATTTTAATCCCATGACCACTTTCATACCTCTGGATTTTGAAATGCATAGTTGTCCCCCTGGACAACATTCACTCATACAAGTACTTATTACCACTCTTTGAAATGCATCAATTGCACCCAGCAGCCTCCGACTGTCGTCCAGACACCTCAATGCCACTGTCCGTCACCTCCTCCCCATTTGCCTCTAATTACTGCATCTTCCCTCCCTATTCCGGCCTCCATCTGCTCCATGTCTCTCTGTCCTCCCACAGCCCGTCCCACCGACTCTCTCGTCTATCCCGTTGCGTCGCAGCACTGCTTGAGCACACTGTGATGAGTTCGCCAAGGTTCCCTACGACCTTAGATTGAGGTTGAGCAGCCATGGATGACCTCTTGTAACTTCTAAGGTCTTCCATGGCTTCTAGGATCTCCATTATACACCTTAGCCTGGGTCAAGTGGTCCACCACTTAGTTTGTAAGTCGAGGCTCGATTCTTCGCTGAACTCTTGATCTCAAGGAAACTTAGAAAGTTTGCGAAATGGGCTTGCCCTTAGGTGAATTTTCAGTCTTGGACTTTCTATTAGCATCATGCAGAGGCAAAGGTAAGGGGCTCGCCGGTGAAAAAGTTGTGTAGTAAAATCTGTAACCTTCTGATACTCGAGAAAATTGTCTAAAAAGTCTAGAATCTATTAAACTTTTTATCAATTCAATTCTAAATCTTTATATTTTTTCAATTAAATCCTAAATATTTTCATTTTTTGCTAATTGAGTTCATTCGGTTAATTTTGGCTAGAAATCATTAACGTGGATGTTAGTCGTCCTATGTGGCACAATTGATACTAACGTGAATAATTTTTAATAGTATATTGATTTTTTTTAAAATTATTTTCATTTTCTTCTCTTTTCCTTTTTTTATCTTTTCTCTTTTTCTCCTTTTTTTTTTATTATTGTTCCTTTTTTTTTCCTCCACTAGCCACCATTAGATCTCGTCAATTGTGGGTTGGAGCTCTTGCCAACCTCGAGCCTAAGCTGAAGAGGTCATTGGATTAGACGAGGGAAGCCCTCACTAGGTTAGGGAGGTTGAGGGTGGCCCACACTCGCCTAGGTGAGGGCAACCCTTGCCAGCGCAAGCTTGGGCGTCCCTCACTTGAGGCCGGCAAGTCGCTAGTCATATACAAGGCCCAACGGTGGTTGGTGGAAGGAAAAGAGAAAATAAAGAAAGGAAGAGAAAAGAGAAAAAAAAAAAAAAAGTAAAAGGAAAATGAAATAAAAATAAAAATAAATCAAAAAAATTAATATTATTAAAATTTGTCCACTTCATCAACGGCAAGACCACGTAGAACAATGAAAGTTAATGTCAATGATTTCCGACCAAAATTGGCCTGATTAACTTAATTGGCAAAATGTGAAAAGGTTTAAAACTTAATCAATAAAATTGAAAGATATATAACTGAATTGACAAAAGTATAATAGATTTAGAACTTTCTTTATAAATTTTTCAGCCCTAGTGGACAAATCCCTCCGAACATTGCTGCTTCCACTGCCTTTAGGCCTTTGTGTAGGAAAATTCAGTCAGGAAAGTGTCGAACATGTCAATTTACTGTTCCTTGTTAGCAGGTGCAGCCACTGCCTCTGTGGCTACTATCACACGCCTTAGATTCACTGGCTCCCCAACTGTCACCACCAGTGTTTCTGCAGCCTATACTCCTCCGCTATGTAGCACGGACACTCTCCGGAAGCCTTCATGTCGTGTCCGACACTCTGACACATGTCCGACACGCTCCGACACTTCCCGACACACAATCAGCGAGTGTCAAAAAATCCGACACATGGTCAACTCTCTCTGACACGCGATTCCAACACACACGGGGTCAATTTTAAAAATTTCTAATACTTGAGGGGTCAAAATATAAATATACACAAAAGAAGTAATAAAAGAAGTAATAAAATTGCTATAAATATACATGCATGAGGTCAATTTTTTTTTTAGTTTTGTTTTTTTAGAATTGTTTTATTTTTTTAAAAGTCTTTTACTATGAAAGAAGTAATAAAAAAATGCTATATATGATAAATAAATAAATTTAAAAATATCATTTCAGCATTTTCTTTAAACAATGTTTTTTCCTCTAATTTTTGTGTATTTTTGTAACAAATTAAAATAATGAATGATATTATTTAATATTTTCGTGTAAATTAATTTTAGGCTATTTTATTATTATTTATTTATGTATTTATAAATAAAAATATATTTGATATATAATGTGTTGGACCGTGTCGAAATTATCTATTTTTAAGAAATGACGTGTCGGCGTGTCGCGTCGTGTCGTGTCGCGTGTCGCGTGTCGGTGCTACATAGCTCCTTCATCACCCCGGCTGATTGAACCACTACCGCCGAAATCACCACCACCTACCATACCTTCCTCCGCACTCTAGAGAAGCGCCACCATCAAGTGCTACTCCAAAACGACTCTTCAGCGCATCGTGCATCATTGTTCCTCCGTGTTGTCCACCGAAACCCCCGTCCGTTGAAATTCTTCCCCTCGTACAGCTTGCCAACACAGCATTCACGGCAGCGATGACCCCAATCAGAACTGAAATCCCTTTTCTCTTCCCTTCGTCTAATTTATCTGCATGTATACTCACGTGACTTGAAGGCTTTCTCTATAGCACCTAACTTTATACAGTACATGTAATGTGTTATTTGGCCTTGAATCGGTCTGCAACGACGGGGACTTTTGCTTTAGAGAGTAGTAACTGAGAATAAATATGTTTGGAAAGATGATGAGGACTTTTTCTTGTTTGACCTCCCAAGAAAAAAAAAAATTGGCAGCCGACTATTCTTCGTTTCAATTAAGAAATAGAGTAGGTGGAATTTGAACCGAGTGATCGATGTTGTCAGCGTTGACTGCTTCTGCCTGGGAGATTAAAAATGATAAAGCAGCCAATGGGAAACACGAACATGTACCAGAAAATGATGGCATATTTGATATAGAATCTTCCACGAACTCTAAAGGAGACATTACTACCTCATATTGAGAATCTCCCAACTTATGTGCGCCAATGGAGCTTAGGGCGACGGACTCGTACATTTTGTAGGTGGATTTAACAGTTATGCCAAACATTCTGTAATTACAATGGCCTGGTTCAATGAGGGCGGAAAGTGATCTCAGGATGAGAGGGCTCAACAAGTATTTGCTCTTCACTGGAAAGAGACCTTGCAATCGCCTTACAACATGCACAACGGAAACTATTTAACACCAGCAAATTTCTTCTCCACTCTGTGTGATTAAATGAGCACAATAACCACTACTACAATGTAATAGACAATCAGACAGTTCAATATGGGCGCACAGGATTTTAACGTGCAAACCGCAACTAGAGAAAAATCACGGAACAAAAGCTCACGAAGAACTATCTCTTAACTTCACCCAAAAAAAAAAAAAAAAGCTCACGAAGAACTTCCACTATGTAGAGCAAGATTACAAGAAGCCTCCTCTAGTCCCACTAGAGGTTACACAACATAGCATCAAGATATCCTATCTTAGATCATAGCAACAATAAGCTAATCATGACTAGAATGTCGAAAATGCACGGATGAAGAGGCTTTCTAATGATAGGTGCCGGTCAACGAATTTCGCCATTGAAATCACCATCCGATTCTTAATCAACAGAGCCACACACTCACGTTTTCTTCTTCTTCTTCTTCTTCAAAGTGTGATCCATTACAATCCGAGGATCCGTTCCTCAATGGACCATAAAACTTCCCTGAGTTGAAATTGTCGAGAGATATTTTTCGTATTGAAGACGAGCTCTAAATATCATCAGGCCCAGGTGACGGATTAAAGAACGTCAAAAGAAGGTATTAAGTGATGGAAAAAGCTAAATTTTCAGACCTAGTTTATTGGATGGACATTTCATACTTTCCTTTTTTAGATTCACTTCGAATGATGTAAAATTTTAAACCAATCAATGAAGTTTCAATAAGATTTTGCAAAATCCATAAATCATATGGAACAGAAGCATTAGAATCATTATTCATGTAGGGATAGATGAGTTTGATCTATGTGATCTCAAGCTTATCTCACTCCAACGGTTACATGCACATTTGTCCAGCATGGAAGTATAAAATACATGTACCAGTTATGGCCACAAACGGAAAAATTTAGCCACCACCACAACCACCGCACCCTCCTCCGCTACCAGTCCCTCCACCGCAACCACCGCCACCTCGACGACCAGTACCTTGAACAATTGTGGCCATGCCCCCGCCTCTTTTGGCACCCCTCTTTTTGGTAGATCTGGAATGATGAAAGGGCCGTCGAGCGCGGGTGGCAATGGGTGGCTTGGTTCTCATCTTCCCACGACCTCTGCTGCAAATGCAGCCCATGACTTCAATTAGATTTCACGTCGTTCCAATCGCCAATTAGCAGAATACGGGGGCACGAGTTTCTTCATCGCTCTCTCTCCATTCCGTTCACGTTTTATACTCGTAGCGTCGCTGAAAGGTGACGTGCTAACGGCTTCGCCTAAGCAATTTGAATTAAGGAAAGTCAGAGGGAGAATGGGTTATTTCCACTGATTAATCTGACCAATCCAAAACTCATAAAACGTCCTCCTTGAGGACTTACTTAGGACCGGCGTTTTCAGCCTCTTCTTGCGTCTATGGACAGAACTCCATGGGAGTTTTCTGTTGCTTTCTTATTGTTTAGCTTGGTCGACGGATCAGTGAGGATGCCACGCGTGCTGTTCTCGAAACATTCTTCCGTATAAACTAGCCGAAACTCATGGGTCATGGTCGACTTCTAGAATTATATAGACAGGTCGGATTGTCCGAGCTATCATCAATGACACTAAAAATTAAGTTTTTGGGGACCCATTTTTTTAGAATATCGACATTGCTTCGATCTGATCATTCTCCGCAGAACACGTTGACTCTCGAATTTCGTTACTTTCTTTCATGAACCAAGGTTACCAACGACTTTAATATTAAAAATAAAAACTAATCATATGTTAAAGCACCTGTAATTGTATTTAGCAACGTGATGTATCAACCATTTCAAAAGAAAACATAAAGAGGGAGACTATTACGGTAGAATCACAAAAGCATACCTCACTTTTCATCTCGTCATCGCTTCCATACCTCCAGTTTTTAAGTACATTTTTTCCATACCTCTGGACAACATCCCATCATAAAAAAACTAACTACCCCTCTTTGAAACACCATCAATCCCAAATCTCTCATAGACCCTAATCTTTGCACCACCCGCCAACATTAACGGTCGCTGTCCATTGCACCCAAATAGTATCTGACTGTCATCCGGCCGCCTCGGCATCACGTCCGTCGTCTCCTCCCCATTTTCATCCATTAATTGCATCTTCCCTACCTTTTTCGGTCTCCATCTGCGCCTTATCTCTCTGTCTCTCTCCTCCCTCGGCTCATCTCTCTAACTTTCTCATTCATCATGTTGAGCCACATCGCCCAATTTCCGTCTTGTCCCTATCTATCTCTCCTCCCTCGACCCGTCTCTCCGCCTCTCCCATTCATCCTGTTGCGCCACATCGTTGCTCAAGCGCTCCATGGTGAGGTCGTCATTACTCACTTGACCTTAACCTCTGAAACTAATTGCCCCCCGAGGGTGGCCCCTTCGAGGGTAGGTTGCAACAATGACCTCAGTTGCAAAGTCGTCCATGGCTTCTATGATCTCGATAATACCCCTTAGCCCAGATCAAGTGATTCGACACTCGGTTTATAAGTCGATTGTCATAGGCTTGAATTTCCAATGTACCCTTGATCTCAAGGAAATTTACCTAGTCTGCAAATTGGGCTTTCCCTGAATTGTATAGTTGGTCCTGGACTTTCGACTAGCATTGTGGTGAGAAAAAGTGTAATAGCTTGCCAATGGGCAGTAGTGCATCGGTAAAATCTGCGGCATTTTATATATATATAATTCAGGAGCACAAACGTGATTAGCCGGGCTATCTAGAGGGGAATTAGTACAGCAGCCCATCATCACGGCTCCCCACTTAAATCTTAGTTTCCCAGGGTAGGAATCAAATCCACAACCATCGATTCTTGAGTCAAAGCATAGGATGCCCTCCCTTGCCACTAGGGTAAGATCTTTAGTTTTCCAACATTTGACAACCGTCTCGACGAGCCAAAAATAACCTCTTCAGTTCTTACTAAGGAATGGTCAGATTTCACGCCTGCTATGTTTGGAAAGTCTGGAAATGTGACCGTCATTCAAGCTTCTCCCCATGCGTATGATATTTACAAGCTGCCAAATTTATACCGTTGGGAGCTTGCTGCCATTATTGCAGGAATCTCTTCACCGAGTTAATCCCATGCAAGATACAAGTTTGTCTTTGATTTTTCACTTCTCTGTTATATTAGTAAGCTGGTTTCTTTGTCCATGTCACCCAAATCGTGGAATAGGGACTCCTGCTCGCTCTAAACATAAAAAAAATGTAACAAAATTTACAATGAAAGTTTTACCTAATTTATGAAAGTAAAAGGAATCGAGCACAAATTTCCTGGTTTTCTCATCTAATGTGTTGCTGTAGAAAAGACTTATGAATATTAAATGAAGTTTATATAATGAAAATATTCTTTTCTTTTCCAAACAAAGATTCAAATTGAAACATCTTAAAATCTCGACCTTAATACAAATATTCAATTACATTGTGACATTCTATATGTGCAGTAATATAGACTTTGGACAATGATAAGCAAAGACTTCTCTCTATCACATAATTGTTGTACATAATCTATCTGGAAAAAATTTGATTGATGGTACACAATTAACTTCACCTACAGCGAACAAATCCTTCTAATATATTGCAACTTCCGCTGCCCTCTATGTAGAAAACTTCAATCTGGAAAGCGTCGAGCATGTCGATTTTCTGTCCCTGGCTAAGAGCCGCAGCCACCGCCTCCATCACCGCTAGAACCACCACCTCCCCCACTGCCGCCACCAGTGTCGCCGCAGCCTATAACTCCTCCGTCAGCCCCACTGATCAAACTGCCGCCGCCGAAATCGACAACACCAATCATATCTCCTCCACACTCCAGAGAAGCGCCACCATCAAGTACTCCTAAATGACTGCTAAGCGCATCGTGCTTAGTCGCTCCTCCGTCTCCTCCACCGAAATTCCCGTCCCCTAAAATTCTTCCCCTCATACGGATCGCAAAGATGGCATTCAGGACAGCGACGATCACAATCAGAACCGAAATCGTAGAACACACTGCAATCCAAACTATGACGAAAGTCTCCATATTCTCTTTCCTTCTTCTAATTTATCTGCCTGCAAAAGTACGTGACTTGAAGGCTTTCTCCGTAGCACCCATCTTTATATAGAACATGTAAGGTGGTGTTGCTCGAGGAGCAATTCAAAATACGCGATACCGTAATAATAATATGTTCTTGAATCGGTCCCCAGCCAGCGACGAGGGCTTTTTGCTTTCGAGGATAGACATTTTCTTGTTTGACCGCGTGAAAAAACGGCTGCGAGTTTTTCCATGTTTAAACAGAGAGATAGGGGAAGTGGAATTAAAACCGAGTGATTGACCTTGTCAGCGTCGACTTCTTCTGCTTGAATGATTTTCGGAACCATTGGTATTTAAAATGAAAAAGTAGCTGATCGAAAACGTGTATGTGTACCGAGATTTGATAGCATATCTGAAATAGAATCTTTCACGAATTATAAAGGGATAAAAAATAGAAGAGTTATTGAAATTTATATATATTGTTTTACGAGGCTAATGTGAGCCGGGCTTTGACAAGACGGCTCGTGGTTTAAAGTTATATAAATAATTTCCAAGTCTATTCTCTATCCTAATACACAAGTATGTTGTAATTATGGTTATAATTATGGTTAATGGATCAACGAAAATCAATAAATTAATATACGTTTTTTTTGTTCATGTATCTCTTTTTTTATTTATGAATTTCCTATAGTTTTCTGTTCACGTATTTATAGAGTTCACGAATTTTTTAGATTCATGTATCTTTTAGTTCATGTATTTATAGAATTCACGAATCTCTTGAATTCATGTATCTTTGGATTCGTGAATCTCTTGAATTCATGTATCTCTTGATTCATGAATTTCGTGGATATATGTGTCTATTTAATTCATGTATCTCTTCAGTACATAAACTAAAAAGCTCTATAAATAGATGGGAGCATAGACCTTCATTATGATTTTTGGGTTTTTCCGACTCAACTCCAAAAGAACTTTGATATATGTCTCTACTCTTTTAATTTTTTTCTAGGTGTACTGGTTCAATTGAACAGTTCGATTGAGTCCTGTTTGCATAATGCCAATCCAAACAAGTTCGAGGTGTTGTATTTTGAAGGCATACTTCGTGAATCTGCCGAGCACCTTTGGTAGGAATTAATCGTCTTAAGGAGATTCGAATATCTGTACCTCACCTCCAATTTTATGTTATTTTTCAGTGATAACTTATTTTCTTCTTCTCCAAAATTGGTAAAAGGAATGATATTATAAAGTTGTTATCATTTTCTTTACATTGATGTTCTAATTACAACAAACAATGTGTATTTTTTGGATTAATTTCCAACAAAATATCCACACATAAGGATCACTACACGCTTGGATGAATGACAGTTTTATTGAGTTAGTAATATAGAGAGTAATATAAAAGAAGCACTTGAGCTCCAAATTATTGCTATTTCGCATCAAGAATGATGTATTTTAGATCAAATGTGCAAATCTCTTTTTCTCTATTATTGTATTTTAGATTCTAGCAGATCTTAGGCACCGTTTTTTGTGGCTTAAGGAAAAGTCTTCTCAAGTCATGCCGTAAGAAAATCTCTAGCTGTCGGTCCCTTGGACATTTATAACCTCGAATGGAGTAACCTCAAACAGGTTAGTACATGGATTGAGTAATTATGACTCAAATTAAACAATTTGTAACTATAATGACCAATCCAATAGGAGCAAAATGAAGTTGATGAGGACGGGAAGTGATGAATGGGGCAGGCGCAAACAAAGAGTTGTAGAAGGAAGATGGGGAGCATAGGGGAAGCATTCTTGGATTATGTACATTTTAAAGTTATCCTTCAGAAACCGACGCAAAGTACTGCTCCATTTAAATAGCGCTGGTTGATTTCCCTCTTTATTTTCTTATTTTTTTTCTTTTCCTTCTTTTTCCTTCTCTATTTTTCCCAAACTGCTCTCCCCATCTATCATCAGACCACAACTCTCCCGTATAGCACCGATACTCTCCAGGGGCCTTTGTGTCATGTTCGACGCGCTCCAACAAGCTCCAACACGTTTCAACACGAGGTTGACAAGTGTTAGAAAATCCGACACACGGTCAATTTTTCTCAACACGCGAGTCTAAAATTCCAATACGTAATTCTGACATGCATGGGGTTAATTTTAAAAGTTTTCAATACTTAATGAGTCAAAATGTAAATATATGAAAAAAAAAAAAAAAAAAAAAAAAAGTAGGGATCTAGGCATCTCTACCACCATTAGAGGGGGCCGGCGAGGTGGTGGAGGGGGCCTCGCTAGCTCAAGTGAGGTCATTTCCAGCCAGGGAAGGGCCGACGAGGCTCACCTAGATCTTGGTGATGCCCCAGCTGAGGTCCGAGCAAGTCTCACCCAGATCTAGGTGAAGTCACGCCCTCACTCAAGCCTAACAATGGTCGTCGGCCCTTGGCTAGGGCCAGCGAAGCCTCACCTAGGGCTAGAGAGGCTCGTCGGCCACACGGCGAGGGCTTACATCACCCAAATCTAGGCAAGCCTCGCCTAGGCCTCACTTGGCCCAACAAGGGCCGCCCACCCTCCTTTGCCTAGGGCTGGCATCCTCGTCAGCCCCCTTTAACGATGGCAACATGCCCAACCGCCCACAATCCTACCTTTTTTTCACAACCTTGCCTTTTTTTCTTTGTTTTTCCATTTTCTTTTTAGAATTATTCCTAGCCACCCATGTGCCTTTTTTTTTTCACAACCCTGCCTTTTTTTTTCCTTTTTTTAGAATTATTTTAACTTTTTTGAAAGTTTTTTACTATTTTTTAAATAAGATTTAAAGAAAAAGTAAATAAAAAAAAAAGAATTGCTACATAGGATAAATTAATTAATTTTAAAATACTACTTTAGCATTTTCAATTAAACAAATTAACGGTGTTAAAAAAAAAGAATCGATTGCACCAATTTAATAAATTTTATAACTCAATTGCACTTTTGCAATAAATTTTAAGACATGTAATGTACATATCCCTAAATTTGATAGTAGAACGTGGATTGCTTGTTTTTTTAATCCAAGTTTTATAGATTATTGCCATATAATATAGTTAAATTTGTCAAATTAAAATAATAAATGATATTAATAAAATTCGGATTAATATTTTTAATGTAAATTAATTATATATGCTTTTTATTATTATTTATTTATTTCTCTAGTTTTTTAGGTCCCGGAGCAGCTGCACTTCGCCAGCCGTGCCCAGCCCTGTCACAGCCCATCTCCAACTTTCTCTCTCTTGGTCAAAACAAACGAAGCCCGACTCCATCGACCAATTATCTAAGGCTGGCGACCTCAGATTCGAAGTCGCCGACCTCGACATCGGCTGTGGCTTCTGTAGTCACGGTGGGGGGTGGGGGTGAGGGCTACGGTTTTGGATAAATTCCATCAAGGCATAGGGGCGTTCTAGTCCTGTAGGGTAACTTTACCACTTCTAAATAATAATATAGAGAATTGTTGCCCTATTAATTACAATCATTGGTTGAAACCTCGTCGGGCAACCGGTTTTATCGGTTTTTAAGGGGACAGAAGCCTGGAAACGGCCCGATAAACATGAATCAGCATCCAATAAAGACTTCTTGTCAACTAGACAGACATCTTGAGGTTGCATTTCTACGAAGAATGAACAGTATGCACCACAAATTAATTTGTATACACTTATAGCATGACCTAGGCATATCAAGGCTCATTTACAGATCCATATACAATATAAGATTGAGAATCAAACAGAAACGATGAAGACTACCAACTGTACAACCTTCATCTGTTAACACGGTCAAAAAGGAAGTGTTTTCATGGCCTTTAACCAACGGATGCCTCCATGGTCTCGGTATGTTCACAATTCAAGAAGAAGAAGAAGAATGAGCACACATCATACACCGATATCACTAGTGCAGCCAGCACAACCGCTGGTTTTGTCGTCGTGGTGGTGAGGGATGGTGCTGAGGCAACACCCGATGAGACCGAGAATCAGTATGACTCCCCATGCTGATGCAAGAGCCTGCGTCCACTTCAAAAACCCATCCATGTTCGACCTTCCTCTCACCTCCCTTCCTCTCTTTATCGATCTGAAAACGCTGATGGCAGAGAGATGATTGAGCCGGTGATTCTTGCCGACCAACATTTTCCGATGATCCTCATTATATAGGCAAGATTAGAGAGAGAGAGAGAGAGAGAGAGAGAGATCTCAGACAGATCATAGACAGAGGGAAGGAGTAAAAAAGACGCACATGGTGCGAGCTATAAAGAGGCCGACGGAACATGGGGCCAGTCTGTGCCCCTGCGTGTGACATTATACTTCCTAGATGGCAAATGTTCCCCAAATATTCCATTGATTGACAATGAAATGGTTTTAGATGTTTGGTTTATTCGTCCTCGAATGATCGTATTACTCTTATAATCAAGCTTAGTAATTTACCTTCTGCTTTTGTGTGCGAGCTTCAGCACTATTTGAAAGAAAATTGTCCTGCTAAACCGATATACGGATGTTGTTCAGTTTTAAACTCTACTATTTTATTGATTTAGTCATAAATCTCTGCGTGAAATTCTAAGGTAGTCATCTTAACCAATTTTCACCATTAATCACTAACAAGGCAGGAGACCACTTAGAACGATCGGCAATAACTAAACCATCATTTTAGCCATTTTTGATGAAAATTGATCAAAAGAATTGCATTGAAATTTCATGCAAACGTTCAGAACTAAACTGATAATATTGAAAAGATATAAACTAAATTGGTATTTATACAATAGGTTTAAAACTGATTTAGTAATTCTTTTCACTATTTGACCACTTGGATGTGTTCAGGAGTGGTTCCTATCAAAACATAATGACAAAGAAAGGATTAGACCGCAGCTTCAGTCCCTTCACCATTTATACATACATTCATTCCTCTGATTTTTTATAGCAATCGAGTCCTTTAATTTTCTTCAACTCTTTTTGTCGATGCTCATTAGTAACATCATCATATCGCAAACATGGCACGAAATGGACACCTAAACCAGATGTGGAACCAAGTACAAAGCAAGAAAACTGAAAAGAAGGGGCAAAAGGGGACGTACCAGGTTAGCAGTGGTTGGCCTCTTTCGCCTAGCCACCATTGAGGATCCAAAGACCCTCGCGGTTAGAAGTGGTTCAATGACCCCGTCATCATGCTTAAGCGACGGTCAATGGACCTGAGAGAGAGAGAAGCGCCCGACCGGTCACCGCTGTTGCTAAGCCGCCAGGGATCGCAACCACCGGGGAGCTTCACACGGCCCTAGCCCGATAGCAGAGCCGTCTCTCCGTGTGGGTGCACGACATGCAGGGTCTGATGGCCCCTAGATTGAGAGCAGTCAAGGGTAGCCAGTTTGATGCCACAACATCTCACATTTCTATCGCGTGTTTCATGTTCGATGTCGTGTAAGTTTTGACGATATTTCTAACAGCAATACAGAGAATGGATTGATTGTAGATGAAGAAAGCCCGAGAACTGATTATATAAGAAGAAAAAATAATTGGACCAGATACTCGGACAGAATACATAAGCGAAAAAAGAGGTTGCTTTCAATCTTTTGCTAAATAGTTGAGTCAGCTTGATAGTCTTTCTTGGCGTGGAGAGGTGTAATAATTAGCCAGACAAACTTCTTTTCCTTAAGCAATAAACCCGATCAACATAATCATCGATTGCACGCAATTGTCGCACAAGGAACATTATAACGCCAATATGCAATACAAAAGGACCCAAGATAAGATATTGGGAAAATTATTTTAAAAAAATTATAAACCTATTATACGGATGCCAATTTAGTCCTAAAAGTTTCAATTTGACCATTTTAATCTAAAATCATTTGATCATTTGCCAATTTAGTCCAGAAAAATTTAGTGCTTCTTTTTGTAATTATCCCGTAAAAGATTCACCAAGTAGCGTGGGATGGTGATTTTCTTTATGAAGTAAATTCTAGCACAACCGTCAACAACCAATATCTATGCAATCAAATATTAAAAGAGCCGACATCTTTGCTGTTTCTCGTTTTTCTTTAGTGTAGCTGCGAAGTATCTGGCAATCAACTTGAATATAGAGAGCGAATTGCTAGAAGCTACGCGGCCTTTACGCGGACATACGGTCCAGTCATGAAGCCATGCGTGTTCACTTTTTTTAGTACAAGTATCATTTGGGTAGGTAGGCCATCGTTGTTCCCAAAAAGCAATCCTCCAGGCAGAACATGTTAACTAATCTTTTCCAGAACGGAGCACGTCGAAGGCTCATCATGTGAATTGCTCCATCATCCTATGCTGTGAGAAAACGGAGCTTCTCACCTCCCACTAAGATCTATCGATAGCCACTTCACTCTCTTCCTTAAGCTGTTAAGCTGACATTCAAACAACACGAGATGATAAGTCTTTACAACTCGTGGAGAGCACATTGCTTAGCACCCTGGCAATTTCAGGTTCAGAGGGGAAATCGGTAAACGGAGAGTTGGTTGCGTTAATGGCCCATTTCACTACTTGCGCTCGCAACCTCCTTCGATTTTGGTCTTGCATATATCCCTTTTTCCTCCATTTTTTTGGCTCTCGCAACCGTGAATGTGGGGATGGCGACTTGTTTCATGGAATGCACAAAATCAAGAAAAGCTCGCCCACTTAACTTCCGAGAGCTACAGACAGGTTGTGCTATCCCAAGTTGAGAATAATCGCAACATAATTCTATCTTTTATTTTCTTTTTTTCTTTCTGTTCGGTATGCAAACAAGGTTACATGTCATACAAAGGGAAACATTTTCAGAAGCCAAATGAGCCAGCACGTCACACTGAGTTCTTCATGCTGACCCGTATCTCCTCTTCTGCCTCTGCTTCCCAGGAAATGAAAAACGGAATACTTTGCTTTCAACACTTTACACCTTCGGAGAATCAGCGGAGATTAATATTGGCCTTCACCCAGTGATCCTAGTCCGAGAAATAACTCATTTCACTGTGGTTGTCCCTTCTGCTGTCATCCAAATTTGCAACTAAAACATCAATAAAGCTTCAAGCCTTGGGGGAGCACCTGGATAAGAAACAATCGGAGTCAACATACTAACCTGACTTTTAAAAAGCTGAAATAGGTACTAGACCTTAAAAAAAAGGTCAGAAGCATTGTCATTTTAACATTGACTTTTGAACTTTGTGAATCAACTCAAAACAAGGCAATAATTCATTGCTGACTTCTCCAAATCTCAGCTTCACGGCATTGTTAATCAATGACCAGGTCAAAAAGCCAAATAGAACCCTCAAGTTTATTTGCTATGTTTGGCATCTGGGGGAACAAAAACAGATCTGACACTCCTTAACTTACCAAAGACTAATCTAGCACATTGGACAAGAACTTATCATTTCCTGCTCATCACCCTAATGGAAAGTCCAATCAGTCTATTATTTGCAAGTTGCACAACAGACCAGCCCACAACTGATGATTACCGAGTATCATACCAGCTACTATGCTCATTGGCATCAAGACCAGAATCACAGATTCTTACCTATGCATTAGAATGTAAAGGCTATAATGGCCTGTTTGTTTCACATAAAACTTCATGATAGGGGAAATGTTTTTTTGGAAAATATTTTCAAGAAAAACGCTTGCTTTTCCCTCCTTGTTGGATAATGCATCTTAATATGAAAAGCATATAATTTTCAAAAAAATTTGTCATAGCTGATTGATAAAGAATTCCCGTGAATTAGTCATATTGATTGTTTATTAAAACTTTACAAGTTTTTTTTTTTTTTGGTGAAGGCATATAGCAAATTTGAAAACAGTACATGAAAAAGGAGGAGAGAGGGAGGAAGAGGTGCACTGGTCCTCAGCCTTGCCATATTAACACCAGACTTAACTCATTTTACTTGGAAAACACTTTCCTCTTTTCTAGTAGGGAGCTTCATTTTCTGTCTTTCATGCTGCCAAGATTTCATTGACAACTTTTCAGGTTGACCACCAAGTGGCAAACACCAAAAATCAATGAAAACAGTTCCCAAAAGAAATACTTTCAATGCAACAAACACACCCCAAATCAAATCATATCTTCTCTAAAAGAATATATCTGAGGGTTGCGTACATAAGTCTAGCACAACATATTTTCCTTGTGGAAAAATAAAAATTTGTTTTTGAAATATAGCCATCCCCTTCATGCCTAGTCTCATACATGACAATGGTCACCCCATTTCCCCAAATAAAAGGTGGTTTAGTTAAGCACTCAAATCAGGTCAAATTTCACTCAATCTGCATCTAAATAGTAAAAATAAAAATTAACAATAACTCTTTGCAATTAGAGCTGCTCGATTCTGATCCACCAAAAACCAAGGCTGCTTAAATTGTAGTCATCCCATTCGTATGTCTGGTAAAATCACACAGATGCTCCCTATGTTAAATAAGACTTTGCTTGTGTCATGCCCCGATTTCATGATTCATGTTTAAATGTTATTCTTTTAGACATTAAGCAATGCTAGAGGTAGACACATGTCAACCTCTAAAAGAACTTTCGATTACAGCTTTTACTAAGCCTTAAGTAAAGGCCTCATTCTGCTTGTCTTTCTTCTGCTATATTTGATAGCACCCTTATAAGTGAACCTTCTTTTACTTAAGCCATCCCTTCCTTAATGTTCCTTAAAAAATCACATTTTTTTTATTCAAGTTTTGGTATTTTATTCGATGACCTTGCATCAAAGATGCTACCACAAAATAAGAATTTCAGTGTTTTCACCATTCCGTGGTGTGAACTTTATGTCATTCACATAGATTGCTGTAAACATAGTCTTGCGTTCCCATAATGGGAGTGCCCAGCTAGTTAAACCAGCATCAACCTCCAGGAATCCAGCGCAGATATTAGCATTTTATAAATTTAGCCAACTCTGTACAGGCAAGCAGCACCACAGAAATTATCGCACTGACCACACAAAAGTAACAGCACATACAACTTTCTCATTGCAACAGTCAACAACATCTCACAGTATAGTCTCTGAAAATTGACAATGTTCAGTCTCTTCAATAACATGTTTTTCCCATTTATGATCAGGAAAAAATCTATGAGCATGTGAAGACCAAAAACTTAACATACATTACAAGAACTTGACAGGAAAAGTGCATAGGAAGTCTAAACTTTGTTTACAAAACGGAATCAAATTCTAAACCTATCAATGCATCCAATTGAGTCCTAAACCTTTTTCCAAAGGTGCAATCAAGTCCTTTCATTGAACAGTACCCATAATTGTCCTCATGTCACTTGAAAATTTACCAACATAGCCTCCTTATATTGCACCTTTCAGCATAATTTAGGACTTAATTATATTTTCAATTAAATTTTAAAATGTAATTGAACAAATCAAAAATTTATAACTTAGATTTTTGCACTTTTTTATAAAGGTTTAGACTAGATCGGAAAAACTGAAAAGTTAAGGACTTAGTTGCATTTTGTACATTAAGTTTAAGAAGTGGCGCAATTTTCCCAGAAGTTGACCGTGCTAATTCTATGCATGAAAGGATGTTTGAGAATTCAATTTTCCCCAGAGACAGGTAATTTATATAAACATGGCAGATGACATAGAAACAAGAATAAGAACTTACCAAGAAAAGCTACTCATTTCTAAGCTGGAGACTACAGCTCACTGTAATTACGCCAAACAGCACGAAATTCCTCGCGGAATGTATTCAGGCGAGCTTTCAAGTTCGGTGTTCTAAAACTTGCATGGAGGAGAGTGGCTGAGAGAGCAAGCAGACATGAAGAGTCATATTAGATAAATTGCAAAGTACAAGACAACTAATTAAACTAAGCAAGATTCATACCAGAAAGTCCAATCAAAAGTGCCCAAAGGACAGTTAAAAGACCACAGGAGAGGTACCAGAGGACAAGTGACGCTGTGCAAGAATAGAGAAGGAAGAGACCCACTTGTCAATGACTCATACAATGCGGACAAGAAAAATTCAGAAATTTATGCAACAGCAATGGCGAATTCAGGATTACCAGAAGAGAATATCAAGACAAACACCCAACGTGGCTGACCACATACGTGAACTGTCCTTTTAGCTGATGGACGCCCCCGGATAACCGGTCTGTTGGGGAGTAAATTGTTAAAAAATAATCATCGGGAAAAACAAAATTTTAAGAAAAGTAAGAGACCCCAAACTTACGTGAGAGATGGCCTCATCTTGGCAGCTAAATGTGGAGAAAACTGCCTAACACTCCTTGTCACCTTCTCACTAAAAGTGCCTGCAAAGCTGCAGTAACAACCATTGGCAACATCAACAGGCAATGCTAGAGACGAAATCGACACACTGGACGAGAATGGCAAGACAGGAGAAAAAATTTATGTAGTTTACATTCACCATCGAGCTTGGACATGGAAATACTGCTAAGTTCACTAGTATTTCAAAAGCATATGCAATTACATGTTATATAGATGAAATATCACATAAAAGATGCTTTTCACTAAGATGACTATCCTCCACCAGATGTGAGAGAGAGAGAAATAACTGTTACCTGTCATTGAGAAATGCGATGCTAAGGGTTGTCAAAAGAGCAGCAATAATAGCAAGTGGCCTCCTGAGAAAACCAAGTGCTGCAGTTGATACAATAATAGATGAAAATTAGGAAAAAAGAGAGTTCTACATTCTTCATAGTCAAAACAGGATAGAAAACTTCCTTCTTACAGTTACTTACCAAGAATGACAACAATCATGATGAAGTAGTTTGTCCTATAGCTGCAAGTAGAAAATATATTACCAGTAATTAGATGGGAAAATGCCAATTCCATAGAAAAACTATTAAAAGAAAAAAGGAGGTTTCCATTTCACTATCACTCTAATATCACATTCCATAACTTATCAACATTTTCTAAAGTACTACATGTTCCCAACAGTTACCAGATCACAGGCAATCCACCTCCTTTATCTATAAATAGACATCTCTCTACAAAACACAGGTGACAAATAGTAACTGAGCTTCACCCAGCTTCCATTTTACTTCACCATCAATGAATCATGGGATCAAACAATCTTATGTTCAACATGCTTACTATCTACAAATCTTGTAATCACAAGTATCGGTCAGGGGAACAGAGTGGGAGCTTCTCAATATATTTTGCAATTAACCGTGCTAATAAGAGGTCATCTATATCAGAAACCAGACCAATAGCGCTCAAAATCGCATTTTCAGCTAGAACAAAACCGAAAAAGATAAAAGCTAGTTATTCAAAATTAGGCAAAACTGAAATAATCCGAACTTTTTCCACTCAATCTCTTCGAATTTCAGAACAATAAGGCTGTCCGCGCGCAAAATTCAACCGGCACGAATCAAGTTCACATTCCGTGATCAACACAAACTCTATCGAGCGCGCGTCAATTTCGCCGCCCGAACACGACACCTCAGATCCGTCCCCCTCCCTCCTCCGTTCCACGACGGAGCACTCGTGACAAGAGCAAGAGAAGGATCCGCGAATTCATCGAAGACGAGAGAAGGGGAAAGAATCCGTACTAGTAGAGGTTGCATTTGAGGCGGCTGCTCCACTTGGCGTACGATCTCGGGACGGTGAACCTGGAGAAGAACTCGGGCAAGGGGCGAGGCGGCAGCGACCAGTCCACCTCGCGGAGGGCGTCCATCAGATCCTCCGCCGTCACGTTCCCCCAATCCATCGATCCGCCCTCTTCTTCTTCTTCTTCTTCTTCTTCTTCCCCGGTCTCTTCGTTCTCCGCCGAGTCGGGAAACCCTAGAAACAACGCGCGATCGAGGAGAACCGATGGAAATTCGATCGACTCGGTTCGGGACGGAGGTGGCAGGAGACGACGCAGAGATCGAGGGAAAGAGGAATCTTCTAGAAACGAAACGAAACGAAACGAACTGAACTTTGCTTCGGCGCGTCGATGGATATTTTGCGTGCGATGATTTTGCCGATCTTACGTGGTGGGGAAGGAGATGCGGATGCGTTATAAACTCGTCGACGTCTGCCCTCCGATTCCAGGAAAATCGTGGCCTACGTAAAAAGATACCTTTTCTTTCAAGGGTATATACATACTCCTCTTTTTCAGCCATAAAAAAAAAAAAAATAGTCCTCCTTTTTTTTTTTGGTCCAAAAGTTTAAAAATCGTCTCTCTATATTTTATTATTAATAATGATGCATGTACTTTTCGAAAGCAATTCATGATTAATTCTTTTCATTAAAACAATTCACCAAAAATATAAATTTGATTCTACAGGCTCTAGCATGGCATGTTCTGATTTGCTTAAATTTTCATGGGAGAGGGGTGACCAACACAAAGTTAGGGTGACCAAAGCATGGCTCTCTCAGCCATAGCGAGGCCATGCAAGGGCCATGACGCCCTCACTCACCACCATTGACGGGCTCATGACCCTCACCATTGGTTGGTAACCTGGATAACACATTGAAGAAGAAAAAAGTAAAGAAAAGAAAAGAGAGAAAATTTTATAAAAATGGAAAATAAAAATTGTCCACATTGACATCAATAGTTCCACATAGGATAATCACCATTAACTACATCATTACGTCAGCAATTTCCAATCAAAATTAGCCGAAAGAACTAGAGGTGAGTATCGGTCAAAAGTCAACCTTAAACCAACCCTAGACCGGCCCAACCCTGCTAGTCCCTGGTTCGGTTCCTAGGAAGACCGAAGTCGGTCCTTAGTCCTGAGATTCCTAAACCGGTATTGTGCGAATTGGTCATCAATCCTGAGAGTTTAGGGTCGGTCCAACCCAAGCCAACCCCGATTCTATATATATTATATATCTAATATATTACTTATAATTTTTTTATATAGAGAAAACCCTAAAATAAACGACGTCAACAACATTAAATAGCTCATTAGTGAAGAGTTCAAGTAATTTTACATTATTTTTGAATAACTTAGATCTTTTAATGTCTTTTACGGCGTTAACAACCATAATTTACAAATGAGGAAAATGTTTTTGTGAGGAGTAAGGACATAAATAATTCCTCACAGCATCCTTCTCTAGTACTTGTTCTCTTCGGTCTTATTTGTCCTCTTAATCTTTAATTTGTCAAAATCAAAAGAAACAACTTTTTCACTTGTCATTCGACACTCACCTCACTTGCTTTAGGTCACTCATGCCGCTCGCCGCTCAATGCTCACTTGGCTTCTTGCTCCATGCTTAATGCTCGACGTTCACCCCATTCGACACTCGTCACTCGCCTCTCTTAACTAACCTCGCTCATCACTGAACCCATGGAGTCAATCTTGTCCTCACTCGCTTTTTCAGGGAGTACAAAAAATGAAACAAAAAATTATCGGTTGGTCCTGGGTTGACCTTGGAACTGGACCAAACCCATTGGGTCGGTTTGAGGTCCTTAATTGCCTTTTCAGAAAGCACAAAAAATGAAATAAATAAATTATCGGTTGGTTCCGGGTTGATCCTAGAACCGAACAGAACTTATTGGGTTGGTCCGGTCCTCGATCCCAAGCTCAATAGGGTCAATCCTCAATCCCAAAAATTGAGGACCAGCATTGTGCGAATTGATCCTAGGGTTAAGAGGTGGGCCGGCCCAACCCTAACCATGCTCACTCCCAGAAAGAACTACATTGGTAATTCGTTAAAATTTTATGAATATATTGATAAAAATTTCAAAAAATTCAAAACTAAATTAATATAATTAAAAGTTTAAAATTAAATTAACAATCATATAATAATTTTAAAAATTTTAGATAATTTTCCCAAGGTTTTTTAGTGCCCAACACATGTGGCAACTAAAGGAAAGAAGGAGTGAGATGGGTGCTCATAAGCTTTTGAGCCTTGATGGACTTTTGCGGGGTTAGATTAGAGTAAATGGAAAATTGAGCTAAGTTAAACAGATTGCACAGTCGTGTAGATTCAACAATAATGTACTCACTTGTTGCTTATCCGATTTGGATCCAATTTTAAAAGGAGTAAGTTAAGATATTGACGTAACTCGTGTAAAAATTTCAAACCAAACGAATATTGGGAAATACACCCATTAAGCCCCTAAATCATTGTTTCTCTGAAAAATGCATGATACAATCATTGGTGAAATTTATGTATCAACATATGCTCTAGACGTCATTTTTTCGTTTTACTAAAGTCAAAGCATCACGACAGAAGAAAAAGTGGGGAGAGGAGAGAGCAGGTGTGGAAGTGGAATGGGGAGGAAAAGGGTAAGAACCACCATCAATACTTGCACGATCTTTTTTCGCAGCATTTGTGAATTTTCGACCAAAACAATTACGACAAACCAGAAAGGCCTGAATGTAATGCACAAATCATGAATTAAATTGAAAATTCTAAATTAACAGGGCGAACACAAAACATATCCAAGCTTGCTTTGATGGTTGGTTTTATTCTGGCCATTGACACTTAACCTATTGGGGTTATAGAGGAACTTTGGCAGATAAGAACGAAGAAAACAGAGATAAATCCTTCACTACACTAGCACTTGTTAATCCATCCCATGCAGCAGATATACACTACTTAAAAGTGAAGAACATAAAGAAAATTGCCCCCATGTGATTATAGTTTCTCAAAATTGCCAATTAGGATGACTTATAAACAAAAGACATAAGTTTATTTAACACTAAGATGCGGAATAGTGACAAACATAAAAATAGAGAAATCAAAATGTAATATATACGTAGAATAGATGAAGGTCTACCACCAACTACTCAAAACCAAACAATTATAGCCGATGCACATTTTGAGAGGCTGGTATCAGATAAAGTCAAAATGAGAATGAAGAAAACAGAGATAAACCCTTCACTACATGAACACTTATTAGTTCATCCCATGCAGCAGATATACAATACTTAAAAGTGAATGACAAAAAGAAAAGTGCCTCCATGTGATCACAGTTTCTCAATATTACCAATTAGGATGACTCCTAAACAAATGACATAAGTTTATTTAACAGTAAAATACGGAACAGGGACAAAACGTGAAAATAGGGAAATCAAAATACATAATACACGTAGAATAGATGAAACTCTGCCACCAACTATTCAGAACAAAATAATTATAACTGATACATATATTGAGAGGCCAGTATTAGATAGAGTCAAAATGAGAACGAAGAAAATAGAGATAAACCCTTCGTTGCATGAACACTTGTTAGTTCATCCCATATAGTAAATATATAATACTTAAAAGTGAATGATAAAAATAAAATTACCCCAATGTGATCACAGTTTTTCAATATTACCAATTATGATGACTCATAAATGAAGGACATAAGTCTATTTAACAATAAAATGTGGAACAAGGACAAAATGTAAAAAGAGGAAAATCAAAATGCAAGATACATGTAGAATAGATAAAACTCCAACACAAACAAAAGATATAAGTCTATTTAACAGTAAGATGCGAAATAAAGACAAAACTTGTAATGTATCTTTCTTTTATCACTTTCAAAACATAATTTACAAATTCACAAAAGAGATTAGCATGACTCAATGCTATCCAAAGGGAAATTCAAGGCTACACTACTTAAATAACTTCAAACTCTCTTAAAAAAACATTAACTGAATATCAAATTTGTGTGCCAACTAACTTCAACTGAAATTATAATAGGTGATGCCATTTTTGGCATCAAATCGTTAACTACAATTTGATAAAAGATCTGAAGAATAACCACTCAGTAACATAATTTTGTTCCACATTGCATAACAAATAGTTACTCACACGATGTGTAATTTCTTTTCCTACAAAACTTCAATTCAAGCAAGTTCATTGCAAAATAATAAAAGACCCTAAGCTTTGTTGACCTAAAAGATAGCTGGTGATAAGCAAAAATCAACATCAAAGATAGTACTTTGAAATTGATTTCCATTACATATGCAAAACTTCAAAAATTCACTATCATTAAATTGTAACTCCAAATCGATTTATTGAAATTCTATTACTCCAAAACATTGTAGACTATCATTACTATATGATTTTGTAGTTAGATAGCTCATAAATTAAACCTAGCAAACTCAGAATTCAAACAAATTCAAATTTATAACTTGACTAAAAAAAACTATTTTGATTAAATAAATAAATGGTATGAATCGTTATCGAGTGCTACGAAATGAAATTAATATGATTTGTCAATGTCTCCAATGCATACATGTGACAATCTCCCTCCCCCTATTAGTGCATCATTCCCTCTATATTTTCTTATTTTTCTTCTTATTCTCTTTTTTCTCAAATTGAATATCGACTTAAGTGAAATTCAACTTGACTTAAAATCATTTACCTACTATGAATATTTTTGTAAGCATGTTTGTTACATTATCTAATTTCCGTTATATTTAAGACATGAGTTCACAAAATTGTAGAAGTGATAAACACTGCTTATTGCTAACCAAAGTTCAAATCAAAAGCTACACTGTTCAAGAAACTTCAAATCGTATTAAAAAATAAAATAAAAAACATTAACCAAATGTTATACATATGTGCCAACCAATTTTGACTAAAATTCTATTGGGCAACACTATTTTTTGGGTCAAAATATTTAATATAAATCGACAAGACCTTAAGAATAGCCACTTTGTTTCAATGAATATTAATGACTTGGTTTTGTTCCACTCACACAATAAACACTCATTTGCACAATAAATAAATATTCATATAAAAAAGTTTCTCTTTACTGCATTTTGGTTCAAGCAAGCTTACTATCGAAAAAGTTTCAAAGTACTTAAAAATTATGAGCTTTGCCAACCCAAAAGATGGCTAGAGATAGGGGAAAACCAGCACCAAACATAATGACTTGACACTTTTCAATAACACATATAGGACTTCAAAAAGTTACCATAACTACACCATGGGTCTAAATCAACTTTTGTAAGATCTCATGATTTTATAATATCCTAAACTTTCACTACTACATGAATTTACAAGTAAACAACTCTTAGATCAAATTCAACAACTCAAAATTCAAATGAATACTACGACTTAAATGAATCAATGTTATAAATCATTACCGAGTGCTATAAAATGAAGTTACTTTAACTTGTGGATACTTCCAATAAATGCACGCAACAAATCCCTTTCATCTCTCTCTACCTCTCCTGGTCTCCCGCCTCTCACTCCTTCTACTTTCTTCTTCTTTCCCTTTTTTATCCCAATCTCTCTTCTTCTTCTTCTTCTTCTTCTTTTCTTCTCGTTGGCTCAAATTGCAAATATAATTAGAAAGAGCTTAAGTGAGATTGGACTTGGGCTTAGAGTTATTTTCCTCTTAGTTATTTTTTCAAGCTCATTTGTTAGATGCCCACTATATTTGTGAATACTCTCAATTGTTAAACAAATTTGTAAGACGTGACCAATATTATAAATAACCATGGTCCAATCTTCAACTATACTCCCAAACTTATGAGAACAAGAAGAGATGTCATATTGACTCAAAAAGCATAATTATTTAAACAAATAGGGATACAAATATCTTACCCATTTATTGTCAATGCATAAGAGAGAACCATTACAACCAACATTTTATCGATTTCAATTCATCTTTCCTAAGAAAAAGTTCAACATTTTTTTATAATTGTTGTAATCATTTATGATAAAAATTATATTTTGTCCCCAAATTCAATGTTAATAGGTTATAGTAGTGAAACATAGCGTCAGGTCATAACAAAGATTAATTTTGAGTTCTTGTCTTTTTTTTTATTTAATTACAGATGAACTCACAAATACAATCAAAACCATACTCCTCATTGTTTGGTCTTTATGAATGATATATTGTTCGTAGATAAAACCTAAGTTAGAGTTAATCAACTCGAATTTCGAAACAAGAGATTTAATCATGTCACAACTTAACCCATACAAGTATAAGGGGAATTATATATATATATATATATATATATATATATATATATATATATCTTTAGTTATATATTTGATAGAACATTAATCTGGTTATATAATCAAAATTTTATACTCTATCAACAATATATATTTTCAAAAATTAAGAAACTAAACCTCAACAATATCCATTTAGACATATCCAACTATATAAACTCATTCTCACAATCCAACTTCCAAAATTTCTCTATCATATTACTCGTCCTACTTGCCATTAGTTAAAGAACCTTAAAAAAAAGTTGGAATAAATGTAATGAGCAATAATAGTTTAGTGAGTAGTACATATTTATTTTAAACAAATGAAGCACCCACTATATATATTTACAAAATAATACATTAAACTCATTTATCTCAAACACAACATATATTATATGTACAACACTAAGAGTGAGATATATATTTTCAACAAAGCTTTATACGTACCATAAATGCTTATTAAATTAATGTTGAATCACAGATGAATTATTGATATCATTTATCAATCTCATGACACACATTAATGGTATATTCCATTGATCAATTTCATATTCAATATCTATTTGTTCGTGTTGAACAATTCATATAATGATGAGAAAGAATATTATCCTCATAGAGATTGATAATTAATAAACCAATTAAATATAAAATGGCTAATTCCAAAAATTATATAACAAATAAAAAATAACTTGAGACTAAATTAAAATTGATGATTTTAGAAACAAATATTTGGAACTAAATACAATTAATCAGTCAGATAAATACGTTAAAGTATTTGATTTCACTATAATCACTATATATGAATTTCATATCATTATGTATACATACAAAAATAATATCTAGCATGTGATAGTCAAATTTCCTAATCTATTTACTATTTTATATCTGGGTATAGCCAATTTACTCAGTTTATTAATCTACCATATCTCTACGTGAATTTAAATAAATATAAATGCATCAAAATCTTTGAACATTCTTGATTTAGAACAAAATCTTTTGGACTACCTTATCACCAAAAGCTACTTATCTCTATCCACATTTAATTTATGACTATATATTGTAAGAAGTGATTGCATATAATCACCATCTCAGGTGTGCACATTAAGGTGGCCACTTACTTAAAAATGTAAAGTACAATAATATATGACTCACATAAATAAAATCATCTACAAAACATAAAAAACATGAAATTCATATCATCATAGTTAGACTACATCGTAGCCCTAACAAAAGGAAATTAGGCATAATAATAGAAAAAAAAATGAAAATAGATTCACTTTCAAGTGGTGAAATGGTAGATAAGCAAAACTCGAAATCTTAAATCAAAGAACAATAATTATTCACCACTTTTTGTATACTTAAAAAACTCCCAAAACAATGAAAAATAATCTAAAAATAAAAACTTACCTATCCTCTTGAATTCTCTATATTATCCCATAATAGAAAAACATCCAAGACTTTTAACATAAGGCAATTGCTTATGTTTCGCATAAAATTAGGAAATAAATCACAAAATTCATGAATTAGCATTCACCTTCCAACACTTTTGTGGGTGGTGTCTTCCTTTCCTTCTTTTTGCTTTTTTTTTTTCTTATTTTCTCCATGTCACAAGGAAAATTTTGAGTAAATAGAAGAAAATCTAAATATTTTCTCACAAACATTGCATTATTTGTTACCTAAAATGGGTAAATAACTCTATTTTTATAGAGTTATTACCAATCACGGTCACGACACAACACTTGGCAAGGTCTCCACTTATTATCAGTCGATGGCTTGGCCTAAAATAATATCTAGATTCAATGTCCATACCCAGAAACTCCTAATCAAGTTCTTAGTGATAATGAGTAATTAACCATCACCATCCAATAATCCACAAAACTAAACTTGTGTTCTAGTCACATAAATCATGTCTATAACCCACATTAAGCAACCTTTCTCACTAATGTTCATCAAGTAGAGTACATTTCAAAAAAACATTTCTCAAATCATTCAATAATTTATTTCATAAATTAGGATCACAAATTAGTATGAATAACCTTTCACAATTCATTTTATAAACACTTCTTAAATATTTCATAACAAATATAGTAGCAAATGGCCAATTATGCATCAAAATACCATAAAGATCACTTGTACTTTTTAATCAAGTCATACTTATAACATAGTATATCTAATATTTTCACTTTCAAAATAGGATTTTAAAAATTTAAAGAAAAGATAGGACTAGTCAAATGAGGTTTAAAACCAAATAACAAGAGTTACTTAGACAAACGAATTCATAATTTATTAAATAAGTGTGAAAAATATCAAAATCAAGTAAAAATCTTATCTTATCGACTAAAAAAAAAATGTTATCTTAACATGAATCAACTAAGTTTAAATGCTGATAAAACGACTCCTACACTCCAACAAAATGCTCATCCAAAGTAAATATTCAAAACAATCCGCAACACAAAACTTATGTAAAACTTTAAAATTTCACTTCAACCAAAATTTTACTTTGAGGCAATTTCAATCAAATCCCACAGTTCCATAATGCTTTAATCTATCATTTCCACAAAATTCCAAAGCTTACCAACTCTTAAATAGAGTCTTGCAATTCAAAATTCACATAATTTTGAATTTACACATTAATTATAGAAAGTACTCCAGTTGGACGAGCAAAGGGCTTAAGTCCTTATCAATAACTGCAAAATAGAGTCACTTTTCTTGAGGTATGCACATGTGAAATTCTTCTTCATTGTTTCCTTCTTTTCTTTCTTCTCTTGTTCTTCAATTCAGACTCTCTCTTCACTTTCTTATATTTCAAATAGTCATCCCCTTGTTAACTAGTCAAATCCTTTTTTTCCTGGCCTCTTCTTTAAGTCAAGATAATTATTATAAATCATGTGTCAAGTTTAGCAAGAGTAGAACTTCAAATGATACCTTGGTGAGAAGTAGGGATGAAGTACCGAGCAACGGAGTCTTCCTATTTCTTTGATCATTTGTGAATAAGAAATTGATGGAGATCTCGAGTATGAATGTTGCGATAGATGAAGTGAAGAGATGTGACTCGTATTTTGTGCAACCGTCTAATGACACTTAATGTTAAAGGGAAATTTTTTGAGATAGTAGCACAAATAAAAAAAAAAATTAGCCTGGAGTGTTGGCAATAAACATCAGCATATGCATCAAATGAATGTTTATAGGTCAATGTGGTTGTATACCTTAACAATCACATTAACAAACATGGAGCTTATGGCTAGGTTGGATTTGCATGTTCCACGCTAATAAAATATAAATGACTAGAAGGATAAAACGACTTGATTCAAAGTACAAAATCAAACTGAACAAAAATCAAAACTCAAGGACCAAACTGAATTGACAAAGAGTAGGGATGATCATCGGATGGCTCGAGTGAGTTGGGCCCTTTGATCGTGTCTCGCTTGTTGCTTAGGCTCGCCTATGAAAAAGTTTAGTTCACAAACTTGTTGGGCCCAATCAAGGTCTAGCTGAGCTTGATAATTAAACATTATTGTCTAAATTTGCCTAGCCGAGCTTGTTAATTAGATATTATTGTCCGAATTCACTCGAAATAATGTTTGAGTCCATCTGAATTGTTGGGTTCTTTAAAAGTACTTCGTTATCTTTCTTTTATTTTTTTTTTCAAGGTAGTACACATCCGAGTTTGCAAATAATATTTTAAGTACAACGGACCATTTAACCACTAATGTCGATTTCGTCGAATCTTTATAACCTCATTCTATCAATTTTGTGTTGACGTGTAGTGCTGGAATTATTATCGGATTAGGCCCGCCGGTCCCGTGCTCGTCCATCCAAATGAATGAAATAACAAAATCGACCAATAAGGTCGCGACTCATTCCGGCCCGTGATTGCACACCATAGAACCGGCCACACCCTAACACTGCCGATAAAAAGAACACGTTGTCTTTTCATCTGGTTAGCCAACAGGCAAAAAGCCCTTTCCCTTTCAATCCTCCTCTCCTCCTCTAATTAAACGCAAAAATCCAATCTAAAAAGAAAAAAATCTAATCAAAATTTCAATCCCTTTCTAATCCAAACCCCAGCCACATTCATCTTCCCGCTAATCACGACCGTGACGCAAAGAAAATACACATCATCTTCTCCACGTTAAAAAGAAGACGACAGATGATGATTTTTCACCTAGTTAACTCAAATCAAATCAAATTCAAGATATTTAATCATTATTATCTCTTGTAAAATTAATAATTATTGACTGTAATTAATTAATTTTATAAGACTGGATCCCATTTCTTCCCCCACGCTCCATATCGAAATCCCACTTCCATCGATTTCATCTTCTCTCCTTCTCTCTCTCTCTCTCTCTGGTTTCGTCGATTCTCGCTCGGCTCTCTTCCCACCTCGCCGTCGCGCTCGGCGATTCAGGCGCAAGGGCCCAAAGCCCACGTGTCGCGGCGCCCGATTAGCTCGTCGCGCAGCTCCGATTCGCCGGATCCGGCGGCCGAGCTCGGCGTCCGATCGATTCTAGGGTTTCGTCCTTTCTTCCGTCTCGTCAATGGCGCAATCGGCGGGGAGGGGGGAGGGTGGTCGGGGATTACCTGGTGGGCAAGAAAATCGGGTCGGGGTCGTTCTCCCTGGTGTGGCACGCGCGGCACCGGTCCCACGGGATGGAGGTCGCGATCAAGGAGATCGCCACCGACAAGCTCAACAAGAAGCTGCAGGAGAGCCTCTTGTCCGAGATATACATACTGAGGAACATCGACCACCCGAACATCGTTCGGCTGCACGAAATCATTGAGGTGGGTCGTCTCTCGGGACGCTTTTTCCGGCATCTTTCGAAATATGCGGCAAGTTGCTTACTTTTCGGCGTTGAAGCTCGTTAGGGGATAATTGTAGGCTGTGGCGCGGAGGGGTTTCCGGCCCTTCTGGAGTTGTAGGATGTTCTTTTCCTGTTTTTTTTTTTTTTTTTGCCTTGGGCTGGTATGTTATGGAATATGAATGATTGGGCGATCTTATTACTAAGGTCACTGCTGGTTAGGCGGGTGTGATGAGGTTTTGAGCAAATTTTTGTTACGGAACGTATTAGAAATGTTAGCGTTCCTAGTGCGTAAGGAGACCTTTTCTTGTTACAGAAAAATAACTTTTTTACTGAAGAAAAAGCATTAGATGCTTTGCAGTTCATCATGAATTTGCTTAAGTCCAGTAGATATCTTATTCTGTGAAAATACTGTTTGGATGATAGAGGATAAAGATGTAATGGCAATTGGAATGATATTAATTCCTATTTTGGCTAAGTGATTGTTAAATTTTTGTCTCTTAGGGGTCCCTCATCTGGGATCCCTGGGGAAGAGGATCAAGTTGGCCCTTGCGAATAGCTTGATGCACTATCTCCCTTCAACCCTTTGAGGGAATGGGCTTCTAGATGCGGTATTTCGTTAGTGATCCTTTCGGGTCCTTGGCTTGTCACATGAGTCTAGGTGTACAACCTTTGTAATTTAATGATATACCCATGGATTGGCCAATTCCTATTTGGAAGGATGCAACTTCTTAGCCGCTGCAGTCTCTACTCCCACTAATAGTTTAGCACATTCTTTGTTGTTACTATGCGGTCCCGAAGCACAAGGAGATTTTACTTGTTGTATCGAGTAGTTGGATCATAATCTCTTACCATAAAAATAGGCGCATTATAGATTGGGGCGTAAAGTCCATCCCAATTGAAGGTTCTTTATTGGACGCGAGAAAGTCTAGGGTAGCAAGTTTGCCTTCTAAAAGCATTTGTTAGAAAGGAGTTGATGCGTAACTAGCAATCAGTAACTATGTTGACATGTCAGACACGAGTTCATGATATGTTGCTGAGCTGTTATCATATGTCTATATATTTATGATCTTTGGAGATGTTATTAGTAGCTTAAGATTGGAACCATGTTGCATGAGTCAGGCCCCTGGGAAAATACATCTTGTACTGGAATACTGCAAAGGTGGTGACCTTTCCTCGTATATCAATCGCCGCGGAAGAGTTCCTGAAGAGATTGCTAAGCACTACATGCAACAGCTAGGTGTGTTAGAATTTAATTTATCTACATTTCATCTATGAGATCCTTTGTTTCCAACTCTCCGTGATTTGAGTTTCGGTGATTGTGTCTCTCTGCAGCAAACGGTCTACAAGTTCTTCGTGACAATAATCTTATACACCGGGATCTGAAACCACAGGTGCGGTAATTGCACCTATGTTAATTCCAAGAATTTTAGGTTTCTCCTATGATTTTTTTGATTAATTCATACATTTGTAAAAATTGATACCACGCCAACATGTCCTTAAGTGCTTTAATATCCAAAAGGACAAATTAGATGTTATTCATTTGTTGCAGAAAGAAGTATATATCTCCAGAAAAATAAATTGTATGCGAATTTTTTATAGTTAACATTTATCATAAGCATATTGCTTGATATTCTTCTTTTTAATACAGCCTGATATTCGTAAGATCTTGTACATATTGTAACATGGATGACCCCTTCTATAGACCAAATATGAAAGTTCTGTCTTCTTGGTTACAGATAAAACTAATCATAGCATATTGCCTGATACTCTTCTGTCTCATCCATTCTAGTACTTTTCAGACGATGAACATTTGATAACATGTATTACCCTTTGTACAGAATCTCCTTCTATCTACCAATGATGAACGTTCTGTATTAAAGATTGCAGATTTTGGATTTGCAAGGTGACTGGAGCCCTCTCTCTCTCTCTCTCTCTCTCTCTCTCTCTCTCTCTCCCTCCACCCACATCAATAGACGGCGAAGATGATACGTCTGCCTCTGAATGTGATTTTCATTCTCTATATATTTAATGTGTAGATCAATTTTCTAATTATAGTTAAAGAGGGGATAATTTAAAACTCAGGGTTATTTAAGTGACTATGCATGGACTTTGTTTAGTCATTTAGGGAGACTTGATTTCATGTAATTCCATCTTGAACCTGAATGGGTGCAGCCTATGTTCTCAACAATCCTCAGGAATAGCTCCTAGAGAATACAAGTGCTGAACCTTGTGTATGCACCTCCCAATCTAGGCCTTCACTATGTTACCAAATGCTATTTTGCAATTTTTTTTCCTGTAAAGTACATCTCGACGATGTCGACTTCTAAGGTGAATGTCAATACTAATAATTGTAATTTGATGGTGTGTTTTGTCGCAGCTTTTTGTATTTTCTATATTTAATCTTCTTCTTAATTTGGACCTGTACTGGGTAAATATTTTGAGGGCTTTGGTACTTCAGGCTTACCATGATTCATTTTTTACTACGTCAAAAACCTATTCAGACTAGGTGGGCATGTGACTTGATCTGTTTTACAATTTTTTTTTTGGGAATGTAGGTCTAGTGTTTTTTTAAGACATCTGATTGTGCTGAGGTTGTGCAATTTCGTTTTACTGATTGGTTGTGTAAGTTTTGTTTTTCCACTTAATGTGATTATTCTCTATTGGCAGATCGTTGCAACCAAAGGGCCTTGCAGAAACTTTGTGTGGTTCACCTCTTTATATGGCACCAGAGATCATGCAACTTCAGAAGTATGATGCTAAGGTAACATCTTCTACTCTCAGTTTAAGTGCAGCCATTGCTTCTAGAAACTTATTCTTGTTGAATGAAATGTGCAGGCAGATCTCTGGAGTGTTGGTGCAATACTGTTTCAGCTTGTGACTGGAAAAACCCCATTCACTGGGAACAACCAAATGCAGGTATAACTGATGTTGCCTCATGCCAGAATGCTTTTAAATGCTTGCTAGCACCCATAGGATAGCAATTGCCCCTTATTTGTAGCTTCTGTCTTGACCCTTTCCTTCTACATGCTTTGCACAGTTGCTTCAGAACATTGTAAAATCGACAGAGTTGCAGTTTCCTCCTGAAAGTAGGGATCTAAGCTTTGACTGCAAAGATTTGTGCCAGAAGTTACTTCGCCGTAATCCAGGTATTTGGGAGCATTCTAGCTTATTGTCAAATAAGAAAGGGAAAATGAACCCACCAAAGAAATTTTAACCCCTTATCCTGATTGTTTAAGGACTTTGTTAGGCATAGATTGCTATGGAGAAGTTGTGATGTGGTTCATGTAAATATGAAAAAGGATGCAACAAACCGTTCTAATTCTCTTTAGGACATTTCTCATTTTAGATGTCATCATTAGTGTTGCGTTGAATCTGGTACCTTTTGTGACTATTTGTTTAGTCGAGAATGAGATAATCTGGTAACATCTAGATCTTGTGATTAAATAATTGTTTATTTAAAAGCTTGTGAAAATTAGAGGGCATCCGCTACTAATTAGATGTTGGTTCTCCAGTTCCAGGAAAAAAATAAAATTTCTGGAAGTAGCATTGAGCATGGGATATAACAAGTGTGGAGCTTGAGGGTTTTCTTTGTTCTTTGTTCTTGTCAAAGGAGTAAATAATGGAGAACAGGATTGGGAGTTATCTATCTCAGAGAAGGGTGATTTTCATGATGACTTAGCAGATGCTGATATGATGGTTTTACCAGCTCTTCATGATATGTGACCAAAGCCTCTAGACATGGTGTTGTGTGTACAAAGCTATACCTGTGGCAAAACCATTTATTATGTAATTTCATTACCTTGTTTTACTTCAGATGTCCAGAGACCTTGGACCTCGGTTATCTGTGTTTATTCCGTAATTCCATTTAGCTGAAAACCTAGTTATATGAGAGTAACCTTTCTTACTAGTGTTTGAAGTTCTGGTTCTGCCCGAGGAGGCCATCTACACAATGAAACTACAACTGGCTTTCTACCTGTCTCATTTATTTGTGAATGTTTGAATACTAGATTTTATTTTTTGCTAATTGCAAAAATTCATTGCTCTTGATACTTAAACAAACTAATAAGGGAAACCAGGAAGACCTTTTTAGATTTAGTTATTTACCAATGGAATCTGAATTAGTTGTTAGTCAGTTATCAGATGCTAGAGTTACAGTGAAAAAATCCTCGAAATTAATTTTTGTTTGAATATACAGTTGAACGTTTGACTTTTCAAGAGTTCTTCAACCACTCATTTCTGTCCCAGAAGCAGCCAGATGGTTTGTTGAGGTACTTTTGAGGGACAAACTTTTGTCATCAGACCTTATGCATTAAAACCTTCTGTTCATGACTACAAAATTCTTTCAATGTGCAGAAGTAGCAAGTTTTCAAGAACCTTGGATAGTTTTCCTTCATCAGAGTCTGATCCCGTGAAGAATGAAGAGGAATTGGTTCATGATGATTGTTTTCCCTTTTTTCTTGATGATGATTGTAATGGTTCAGTTAGGAGTCCATCCTTTTCAAGTAGGAGGACCCCAACACAGTCGATTCAGGGATTAACTGATCCAAAGATTGATAAGAGAGAATTGCCATCCGCTGCTTTTAGTTACAGACGAAATTCAAGGGACAGTAGTAGCAGCAACATGAAGATAGAGAATGATAGCTTTAGGCCTGACACTTATAGTAATTCTGATGCAAAACCAAACGATCCTTTGTTGGACCAAAGACCAATGAACAGTCGCTCAAGAGGTATGCTCCTTTTCTCTCTTTATTTTCAGTTATGAAAGCTAGGATTGTCTTTGAAGTATATCATCTAATTCACAGTCGCAGACTCAATGGAGTTGATTGATGACTATGTTCTAGTTCCTGGACCTCCTTTGGATGTCTCATCTTCCTCTCTTAGTGCTTCTAAGACAAGCCAGTTTCCATTCAAATCAGATAGTCCACCTCAGGCATCTCATGAAGTGGCTTTCCCATCAAGTGCCCCAGTTTCAATTGGTCTTTTAAGGAGGGGTAATATTTACCAAATGGGAAGCGTTGGAAGTTCTACTGTTGCTCGAGGGACTTCATTTGAATCCATGGATAATGTAGATGCCTTGGAAAGGCCATCGTCTCACTGTATGATGAGAATTATGTTATTGCAACAGTTCACATCTATCATCAAGCAACTAGTGAATAAAGAGGCAAGTTACAACTCAATCCCTGGATTCTGACTTTTATATTAAATGAGTACTTGAGTGACCCTATTGACATGATCAGTTTGCATCTGTTAAGTAGTAGCATGGGGGAGATTGTGGAGTGAAATTTTGATTTTGTCTAACTTCTATCTAATTTTAAGCAAATATTCGTATATCAAGAATTCTAACACAAATAGGGGAAAACAGATAATTAGCCCTTTGGATTGGTTTAGTTGTGTAGGATCATGGCACTTGATTTCTCACATCATCAAATCCAAAAAATACTACTTTTGATTCATCTAGATTTTGGCTCAGGGCTCCTCTTTGTCTATGATCATGGTATTTCCTTTGTATAGAGGAATGCCATTTTATAATTGAAAAAATAAATAACAGTAGAGATGAATAAAAGTTTGTAATATATATCAGTTTTCAGTGGTTAGGGAATAAAGGGGTCTTTTTCTTTTCAGCATCCTGTGCACACGTGGAGGGACTTGGGCCCAATTATCGATTAGAATAATGAAACTTGTTCTTACATTTCGAATAATTTTTCATGAGAGGGTATGTGGACAGATATGGGGGTTTTGCATGACCTCATACCCTTTAATTGAGGGTTTGCGATGTTTGATAACCAACCGGGAATTAAAACTCAGCAACGTTTGACCTCATAAATTGTTAGTTCCTTGAGTTAATTATGCGCTTGTCAATCTGCTACCTGTTGCTAGGTTTAGCATGCATCTCATACTGATTACACCCACAAGAGAAATATTGCCTTCAGCATTTATTGAACTGCACTCGTGAAACTTTAGGCTTATACATCTTTGTGTTAATAAGTATGTCTTGAATCTACAAATAGATGGAGAAGGAAAAGCATTTGAAAGCATTTTCAATCCAGCTTGTGATTCTTGCTATATGGAAACAAGCATTGCACATATGCCATACAGAGGCTGCATCTGCTACGGAAGGAAGTCCCAGCCCAGTGACTGATGCTTACAACACCTTAGGGCCGGAGGAGGTTTCCATCCATATCGAGGGTGAATTTCTTCGAGAAGTGGAGCATGCTGAGGAACTTGCGAAGGTTATTGAACCAGGTCTGTCTTCTTTATATTTTCTTCTGACTTGGATCATTTCTTTGTTTTACTGTTGCTTTACTGCACCATTTCTCCTTCATGGCACAAGTCAAATTCTATTATGATCATTTATCCTCTGTATTGGTTATCAAGTAAAATAAAATGGACTTAAAAGATCTTGTAGAATTCTAGTTCTGAAAACTGTCTTTAACTCCAAACATTTGGTATTCTCAATAATTCCCAATAGTGTACCGAGGACCTAACTGAAGGGAAGACATGGGAGGACAAATTATGTCAATTCATGTTCTTTGCTTGGTCAGTCACTAGTGTACTTCAGCATAACAGGACTCAATTGTAATTTAGTATGACTGTTCAACCTCATTTTTATCTCACTATGAATTGAACTGTGACCCCCCCCCCAAAAAAAAAAGTGAGGTACATCTTTCTGGTTTATTTAGTGTTTAACATAAGTAAGATGATTGCAGGAAGTAGAGAAATGCCATTGCCAGATGCGATGGAGGCAATATTTCAATCTGCTCTTGATCTTGGCAGACGTGGGGCTGTAAGTGTTCTTTATTTATATTTGTCCTTCCTGCTATTATCATGTGGTTGAAGTGATGTCCATTAAAGGCCATTGATGTAGATCTACTAGTCGTGCTAACACTGTGTAATGCCTGTTATGAAATGTTTTCAAAGGTTGATTTACAAAATTTTAGGTGGCCATACATCATTGGTTTTGTATCTGCATTATGAAAACTGCATCAAATGATGTATGGCCAGGTAAATTTTGCAAATGTTTGGTACCCCTAACATTATTCTCACGTTTCATCTAAAAATTGCCATATAGCATTGTTGACTCTAAGAGTGTCCAGAACAGAATGATTCAATTGCTATGCCTTTGGATGAGTGATTGCTCTTTTTCTTTCGTAATGACTTGGTTAGAGGTCTTAACCTATTGATCGGTCAATGCTTTGTCTGCCTTGATTAAGCTGATGAATCACTAGGTAGAGCAAAGTATGTACAGAGCAGGGGATGTATGGGATGCGATTCAACTGCTAGGCAGCCTAAGTGGCATGGCCTATTCAGCAATTTGCGCTCAATGCATGAATTGTCAAACATACTGTTGTTATATTGCGGTTGCACTATGTAAAATTTGTAAATTGAAATGTTAGCTCTAGCTGGGATTTTTAGTATTTGGAAACTTATCATATTGCTTTGAAATTATCTATAAAGTCTGACACCAGTTCAACGAGTGTGTGGACTGACGTACTTAAATGTTGCTGTTGCAAATTGCAGGTTGAAGAACTTATGGGTAATGCAGATGCAAAATCATCGTATTCAAAGGCTGTGCAGCTGTTACTCTTTCTTCTAGTGGAGGCGCCATCACTTCACCTCAATCCACCTTTCTCCCTCACTAACTCAGACCGATATAGGCTTCGTAATTACATTAATATGCTTAAGAACAGAATTGATTAAGGTCGGGCATGGCTCTTCACAAAAGCGAAGACCTGCAATGAGCCACATAGCCAATGAAAGTTACTTTACTCCCTCTCCCTATTAACTTTGCTCCTGCTACGACACTGTAAAATAATTTATCTGTACAGTTATTCTTCATGTGACCGGGGTAAATTGGTAGGAGAGGATTTGTAAATAGGCTGGAGGATGAAAAATTCTCAAGTTCTGTGCAGAAATTAGCAAAATGCCTTCACTTGTTTTCATAGGAGGTGTTTCAGCCAGTCATTATATTCCTTTAAGATTCAGAGAGTTTTGTCATTGTATATACCACAATTTGACTTGTCCCACTAAATTTCCACTGGACAATGATGTGAGGGTTACTCTGTTGAGCTCTCTATCTTTGGAATACTGCACCTGACAAAAAGAGATTTGCGCATTATCCTTTAGTTAATAGGTGGGCTTGGCTTTTATGTTGTAGGCGTTAAAGATGATTAACAATACTTTCGCGCATTATTTCTGTCGTAGGGCGAGATGGCAGTCAAGGTCCATTTATCGGAGTCAAGACCTGACAGGTTCTCAAAGCTCTTGTACCATACTCAATTATGCCGCTTTATTCTGATGGGGAGCCATTTGATTTCTTCTTGTGGGTTAGACAATTCAGTCTCCTACATATGATAAATGCATGCATTGTTTGTATCCTTGCTGTTTATTTCAACCAGGACTTGCTTGCCAGTCCTATGCTGCTTCAACCATCAGAACTTCCGAGCATTTTGTCATCATCGTCGGTTGCCTTTTGTGTCTGGTAAAATTTCCCTTTTCCAGAGCTCACGTTGATGTATGGATACGTGCTGCAATGGAAAATATTTCGGTAATGAGACCTTTACAGCCAATTGAACTAGTAATGATCTAATGGCGGCGGCCATGATCAAGGCTGAATGGTTGTGGGGCGGTCAGGGATTACATACTCTATCCTTGTCTAGGCCATCAAGTCATGCCCCTATTCCTGCATCATGGCCTCAGCGGATCTAGGGTCCAAGCCTCATCTCTACCCCGAAGAAGGGTCTTGCATCTCCTCATTTGCGCCTCGCCTTCCTCTAACCTAATCTGAGTCAAATACGTTGAGTTACCAAAGATGCAGAAGATTCTCTTGTCGCGGATATACAAAACTAAAGTGGTTATGGCCCATTTAGGAATATATCTGGAAGTGTTTCAATGAGATGAGCGAGATGAAAGTCTTGCTAGTTGTCTAATTATATTAGGATATCATTAGTATGCTAGAAATATGTGAACATGTGATCTGTTAAGACTATACATTAGAGGAATGGAAGGCTGCTTCATTGGCCCCTACCCGGTTCTTCCCGATGCTTAGCTCCGACTCCACGAGTAATGGGCCAGGCCCATTTGTTGTCACTAGCAAGATGTGGATTAGTTTACTGTTGGCGCTCACTGTCGTGGGCTAGAAGATTTTTTGGCCGACGGTATTGGTGGTTTGAACCGTGGGATAAGCGGACATCCAACAACAAAAGATGGTAAGAGGTTGCGGCAGTTCGGAATAGTAAATTATGGCAAACTTTAAGTAGTATTTTGGAGTTAAAGGATGATGTTAGTATTGGGTCTCTGCACATATTGTCAAAATTAGCCAAAACTATGATTTTAGATGAATAAAGAATCAGTGCGTTTTATTTTCACAATCATTTGAAGTTGGCATGTTCTGAACGATATTAACTATGGAAATAGCATGACCCTTTTACCTATCTGTTGCTATATGTATGAATTCTTTTGAAAGCTCATCAATGATCCATAACTAGATATTGTTTCAACATTCAGACTTATATGAACCAATTACAATTACTTCCGGGAAAAAGCTTGAACCGAACTATACTTGTTCTAGGGACTTTCCTATATTCAAATTGATTACAAATATAGAGAGTACGATGCTATGTTGGTCAAGAAAACACCAAACAACACTTTTTTCTAGGGCAACTTTTCCTATTTTAATGATAACAAATATTGACCATCTGAAACGAAATGTTGATTACTTATGGGTAAGACAATACACACACACACACACACACACACACACACACACAAAAATAGGAGAGAGTTTGTATTTTTAAGAAATGAATTTGCATCACCGATCGATCCACGTGAGTGTTCATCGTTTAATTACTCCACAACATGCATCTCTACTATATAGAGAGCAAACTCAATAAGGGATTTCAAATATTTGCACAAAAGTTTCATGGAACACCCATGTCTTTTATTAAGATTTATTGTGATAATACGTAGTAGCAAAATTGAAAAAAAAAACCATAATTTTAATAATGACAATAATTACAACCAATCCCGTGAATTTTACTTTTGAAAATTGAATTTTTATTTTTCTCACCAACCATTCCGTTCCCAAACTAATTCGCATTCTTCAACTTCTCTCTCTCTCTCTCTCTCTCTCTCTCTCTCTCTCTCTCTCTCTCTCTCTCTCTCTCCCTAACTCTGGTAGTCAAATACTACGCGTATGTATTCTTTCTCTCTCCCTCCCTAACTCTGGTAGTCAAATACTACGCGTATGTATGTGATTTTTAATTACATCTCCAGCATGCGAACTTATAAAAAGATACTTGTTCTTTTGCAATAAAACCTAATATGCACGTATATAAAACATATGCCTTGTTATGCTCGGGTAGAAATGTTTCATGTTTTATTTTATATCTTTTGATGAGTCAATTAAAGATGTAGCTGTCAATTATTATATGTAAACCAAAGATATGATTATGTACGTCATATTCATATAAATACATATTTATTTGGCTTTTCCATTTGATAGGATGAAGTAATAACAAAAAATCAGTCGTTAGATGCAATCTTTTTTATTAAAATGCCAATCAAAATAACTTGTGTATCCTAATGATGTAAAATCATGCTAATAATTTTTATTTATTTATTCAATTTGTATAAAAAAATAACAAAAAACAATTGTTAGATGCAATGGCTTCTATAAAATGTATCCATTAATATAGGTATACTTATAAATGCAAGTTTTACTCACCTATTATCCAAATGATGTAAAATCATCAATATTCTTGCAGATTCACTCTTATATTATTGCCGAAATTTTTCTTCACATACTTTTCCGTGTCATGTTCCAGTTAATTTATGTCCATATATAATTAACATTTAAGCTATCTTCTTTCTTTGCACGCCTACACATTTTCTCTTCACCAGTATAAAGTAAGCCAAAGGGTTTATGTTGTACGTGGATTGTATTATATCCGATATAGAACCGGTTTTTCCATACTTGTGTCATGTGTTTCTTGAAGTCACTTTTAAAATTAGAATCAAATTTTGGGAATTAAAATGATATGATTAGGTGAGAGCATGAAGAAATAATGCACATTCTTAGATGGTTGTGATAATCTAATTCTCGAGTAAAGTTGTATTAACTATTTTCATCTACGAAAATAAAAGCACTTGTTGTTTTAGTCACATAGAAAGCTTGGTAAATAGTATATTGGAAAAAAAAAAAAAAAAAAAACGACTTTACAAATGCGACATTTCTATAGCCTATTTTGCTTATGTGATTCTTAATTTTTTCCGTTCTTTCCATAACAAAACAATTACTATAAATAAACATAGAAGGAAAATAAAATATTTTTATTAGTCACTTAAAACAGCAATCAGTTTCTTTATATGTTATGCAAAGGTCGTTTATTTACTTTGCCATTAAATGATTAAACTAGTTGGTGGCATGATATTAATCAACTTAATCGTAACTTTCAATTTCTCACACTATCATAAGAGGTTATGATTTTAAGGCAAATCTGGATTTTAATTTTTCTATTAGCTGGTATAGAATATGCGAACATGTCCAGATAAAATACTGGTTGTGAAAATAATAACTAGAGTAATCTAGAGTTGTATATGAAACTTTATGTTATGGACAACAAAATTGTCTTCCAGAAGATAAAATTTTAGAATTTTTTCCGATATGGCTGACGAAAGGTAATAATATCGACATTGATTTAGTACGGATACCTACTAGAAAAATCTATTTTACCGCAATAAGGTGTGAATTTCACCTACTCTCTGTTTCTGGACTTTGGTCAACCAATCGAGTTTCTTGAATCAACATGTCGTCTCCTCTCCTCCATGGGAAGGCTTTTTGGAGGGTCGGGGAATTTAGAGACAAGGAAAATTTCGAGAGAGACACGACGATTCGTTAAATAAGTCTAAGACGTTGACTGATGCGGGATGCAATTTGGGTTTTGACGTGAAAATACAGCATTCAACCTTTGCATTGTCAAATATAGAATGGACAAAGTGGTATTGAAATGATGACAAAGGTTCATGGTAACTTTCCTAAAGGAAAAAAGCATGGCGATTCGAGCAAAGTTACTCCTCTTGACGTGGTTTTGATAAGTTCAAGACTAAAAATATGACCGTACAGTTTTTGACGTGCATACTTTGAATCACATTATCGATTTGATTGAGATTACTTCGGGTGTCAATTAACTCCCAAGTGATGCAAAAGTGACTTTGACGAGTTTAAGATATGATAATGTTATAGAGAGAATTGTGGAAGGAATTCGAGTTTGGGGTAATGATTTGGAAACCATACAAGTGGCTATACCTAACAGGACGACCATACGCGGTTTGACTAATATGACCAGTTAAACCGAATGGTTTATGTGTAAAGGACTATATATATATGAAACACATGATTTACAGAAGCTGTGATTGGTGAAGATCGTAGAGGTTTGCTTCCAATGACCTGCTGGTCTCAAGTTTGAACTTGGTGGGATGAAAGTTGACTCTTTATTTTTTTATCTTTTTGTTTTGGAGAAGAGCAAGTACGCAACATAAAATATATTTTGTAGCCATTATATCGAGAAAAAGAGTCCTAACTTAATCGGTTTTAGGGCATGGAGAGTGCTATGGCAGGTCCGATGTTTGAAGTCTCCCCTTTCAATTGTTACTAATTTAGATTTTTAATGTACTGATCCGGTTTAATCAGACGCATGCTTGGCAAATGAACCGGAGGACCAATTGATTCGACCCATTCTACTGGATACAAGGGGTATTTTCAACCAAAAAAAAATCACAAATTGCCTATATCCATATTTTTTTTATCAGCTATTAGACTCACTAGAGAAATTTGTTTGTTGTTATTACGAAATCAATCTAAGGGACAAACGGTTTACCTACGTATTAGGATAAACTGCATCAATAGTCATGCACATTTTGTTTGATGTGTAATCAAGTCTTAAAAATTCAAAAAAATGCAATCAAGTCATTTCGAATAAACACTCGGCCCAATTTTACTAACGTAGTACAACAAAATTTGACAAACTATTTATAAAATTTTTATTGATAGGGAATATGAAGCATGAGAATTTTTTTTTGTCCAAAGAAAGTTCCATTTATTATCAAGATGATTTATAAAAGGATCCATAAGAAGTCTCAAAAGTCACCATTACAAGGTAAGCCCTTAAAGCTCCAATCTAAACCAAAAACCAAAATTTAAGGTATATCATCATAACATGGAAATAATCACATAGTTGTCTTTCAAGAATAGATCTATGATTGCATCTAAGTGATAAGATCGATGGCCGATCATCAAATTACACATCATCATCAATGATAAATACACGTCAAGATCTCTATCTATAGTTACTGTTATGCCTTTGGTATTGTACACTTAAGTTCAATGTCGCGAACATCATCACCATACAAAAATAACTAAACATCTTAAACAAGTTCAAATCTGACACTTATGATAGCGAGCCATATACCATTGAAATTGGAGACAAAGTATTTATTCATTAAAACTCCTAAATCTAAAATTAGATTGAAGAGAAAGGCTCCCAAATCTAAGATTAGAAGAGGAAAGCTACCAAATCTAAATCTAAATTGGGAGAGTAAGGGGAAAAAAAACAAAGGAAAACAAAAGGAGCAATGAAAATTGACTTCTAATTTAGGGCGCAAAATAAACATGGACTCATTTGAGATTAATTTTGCTTCTCACCAGTGCAGATGAACAGAGGTGTTATCCCGTTTGGCCCTAAAAAACTTATCTAAACTGAGCTATTCGTTGGATAAAGAAAAACATAAGAATTTCAATACGCGTGAATTTGCCTCCCAGGAAATAACCGTTTAAAATGAACGATTGATTCAAGCAAAGTCATGGTTTAAGTCTACCATACTTGCTCTTTGGTTATTATATTCTCGTCACTTCAAAATGTAGTGCTGATGTCATTCTGACACGAATCAACACGTTTTTATAAGACTATTTGATAAACCTGTAAAAAAAACTTGAATTGACAAGAATTTTAGCATATACTTAAGTCTTGTTCTCAATTAACAAAAAAGATGGTGCTTTTTAATTATAAGACTAAACACGATTAATATGAATTGCCAATCCATTACAGTCAATTGCCGTTGCGATTATACTTAACCCCGATCATACTCCAAGATTGATCTTTTCTACACGCGGCCGTCTTGACAACTCGCGATTGTAACTTGTCTTCTGTCATTATGGATTCCTTAGCCAATCGGGCCCCTTTTCTTTACAGGGTCGGCTGCAATAATTGACCGACCCAAAGAAGATTATTTTACACTACCCTTCACGGTTGTTCTATTTTAATGTTCAATCCTCGACGTGATCTGTGGAGAGTCGGCGAGCTGAATATGTTCGCTGTCTCTTTAATTTGAGGTTTAACCCCATGTAGTTGAGACCAACATAATACGTACTTCAAGGAAGTTTGCTGTTTCTCAAGGATGTCGTGTGGAAAAAACATGATGGGGAAGTATTATCTTGCATATGATATAGACAGGGAGCAACAAAACAAGACTCCCCATCACAATGTAAACAATAAATGAAAATTTGATTTTGAAAACAATCTTGTCAAAAAAGTGCTCTTGGGCATTGGTTAAGAACCTTTTAAAGTGTGGGATTTTCTAATGTATCATATGTCTCATATTATGTGTAATTGGCGCATTGAAAATTAAAATATTACATAAATAATCCTGGCCTCAACAATAAGACCTTTTTAAAAATAGATTCAAGCAGTTGATTTAAATCTACGAGTTTACATGAAAGCCTATCCAATTGTACTAATAGGATGAATTAAATTGTTTTGGCATAGACATAGCCAAGCTCATCATAGAGAGAGGGAGGGTGAAATGAAGTTGGAGATTTGATTTTTCTGCTTTGATTAAAGATTGGCGACAACTTGAATTTTCACACATTTAAATGTGAAAATTTCATAAGAAAAAAAGAAAGTCATACATAATTAAGTACACATATTTAATTAAAAAAATATTAGATAAGGTAAAATCTTACCTTTCTAAGTGTACCATGCACATTGTACATGATGCAAAGTGCAAGGCAGGTTCAGAGTGAATATGACCCTAAATTCCGGCACCTATCCTAAGCTTGCTAATTGCTAAATTTTAAAACCTGCAACCTATTCTGCAAGCTCTAATATCCACTATCAAATCTGCCTATTGTCGCCAATTCTACATGGTCTATAGGTTCCACTACTCCTGCACACCCCGAAATTTATGTGGGGGTGAAAATAATTTGGGCTTTTATGAATTTTTTGAGCAACCCAGGGAGATAATCCCAATAGTTAAGTGTAATTTTTCAATAGCCTAATTGCTAATAATCCCACCACGCCTCTGAAGCCAGGTCATGATGATGATTCTTCAATCAAAATAAATTGTGTAAACCAAAGTCTATCCTATGTCTCCTCTTATTTGGCCTTTCAACGGTTTATGCTTGACTATGCCATGCCATTCATATAATATATGATAAAATATCGTAATAAAAATATGTACCCCAGTTTGGGCAAGTCATTGACCATTATATCTCGGCGTATATATATATGAGAATGTGATCGATGTGCACTTCAAATATCTGTAAACGAAATGAGATCAGGACTGTCTTTCTCCCTCTCTCTCTCTCTCCATTCGTATCCCAAACTCACATAAACGTTTCTCCAGCGATGAAACACAAAGCCATCACATTTTCGAGCTTTTCTCTCCTCCCACTCATCTTTTCCCATGTTTTTCCTTTGCAAGCTCAGACGTTTTGCGTAGAGGCTCCTCTCTATCAGTTGAAAAACATGACTCCGACACACTATCATCCCCAGATAAGACCTTCACATGCGGCTTCTACGGCCTTGGAGACAATGCTTACTGGTTCTCAATCTGGTTCGCCAACTCCTCGGACAGGACCGTCGTTTGGACGGCCAACCGGGACAAGCCCGTGAATGGCCGAGGCTCTAAGGTCACGCTCAGGGGCACCGGTGCATTGGCCGTGACTGACGCAGATGGTTCCGTCGTCTGGGAGGCCCACGCGACTTCCACCGATGCCTGTTCGCTAGAGCTCTTGAATTCAGGCAATCTTGTGCTGAGAGGTCCTCATAGGAGAAAACTATGGCAAAGCTTTGATCATCCGACTGATACTCTGCTGCCAACCCAGCTCCTCAATAAGAGCAAGAAATTGGTGTCATATCTAAAAGGAGGAGAATTTCACTCTGGCTACTTCAACCTGTACTTCGACCATGACAACGTGCTGAGGTTGATGTACGATGGACCGGACATATCTAGCCTCTATTGGCCTAACCCGCACTTCAACGTGTCCACAAACGGGAGAACGAATGACAACAGTAGCCGAGTTGCGGTCCTAGACGAGACTGGCCATTTTCAATCAAGTGACCGGTTTCAATTCAACGCTTCCGACCGAGGCCTGAGGATCAAACGGCGGCTGACACTAGACCACGACGGGAACCTGAGGCTGTACAGCTTGGACGACCAGTCAGGGTTGTGGATAGTGACGTGGCAGGCGCTTCCGGCACAGTGCATTGTGCATGGCATATGTGGGAGGAATGGGATTTGTGTACACACACCCGAGCCCAGATGCACATGCCCTCCTGGTTACGAGATGCAAGAGCCTAGTGACTGGCACAAAGGTTGCAAGCCCAAATTCAATTTCACTTGCTCCAAGCCTCGGGATGTGGAATTCTTGGCGCTTCCCAACACGGACTACTATGGGTTCAACGCGGTCAAAAACAATAACGCGTCATTCAATTTCTGCAGGCAGACCTGTTTGGATAGCTGCAGCTGCTTGGGCTTCATCTACTTGGAATCGCAAAGATGGTGTTGGACAAAGAACTCGCTGTTTAACGGCTATCAGGTCCCGTCTTTTCCCGGAACTTTACATCTGAAATTGCCCATCTCCATAGTGGCATCCTTGGAGCCAATTCACAACGGCAGCGCTCCCGAGTGCTCCGCAGCCAGAGACCAATTATTGGTAGACACATCTACGTTGTATGGCACTATAGGCAAGAGGGTGAGATGGGCCTACCTCTATGGGTTCGCATCCGCTTTTGGGGCGGTCGAGATCCTCATCTTTTTCTCGGGCTGGTGGATTCTCTTCAGGAAGCGTGATGTGCATTGCATAGTGGAAGACGGGTACGCCGCAATAACAAGCCAGTTCAGGAGGTTCAACTATGACGAGCTCAAGAGAGCGACCCGGAACTTCAAGGTAGAGATAGGGAGGGGAGCGTCAGGACTGGTTTACAAGGGCGTCTTAGCGGACCGAAGGGTCGTGGCAGTGAAGAGACTCGGAGATGTGTACCATGAGGAGGAGGTCTTCTGGGCTGAAGTCAGAACAATTGGGAAGATCAATCACATGAACCTGATGAGGACGTGGGGCTTCTGTTGTGAGGGAAAGCACAAGCTCTTGGTCTATGAGTATGTGGAGAATCGGTCCCTGGACAAGCACTTGTTCTGCGGGGACGTCATTGAGTGGAGGGAACGGTTCAGGATCGCGCTCGGCACGGCCAAAGGCCTAGCCTACCTGCACCACGAGTGCCTCGAGTGGGTCATCCACTGCGACGTGAAGCCCGAGAACATCCTCTTGGATAAGACATTCGAGCCCAAGATCGCGGACTTTGGGCTGGCAAAACTGCTCCAGAGGGACGGCGCGAATACGCAGTTCTCTTGCGTAAGGGGCACGAAGGGCTACCTGGCGCCCGAGTGGGCCCTGAACCTCCCAATCACGGTGAAGGTCGACGTGTACAGTTACGGGGTAACGGTCCTGGAGATAGCGAGGGGGATTCGGCTCTCGAATTGGGTCATGGAGAAAGCGGGGAATGAGGAGCAGGAGGCCGAACTGACGGTCTTCATCCGGGAGATGAAGAGGAGGTACCAATGTGGAGAGGATTGGGGATAGAGGATTTGGTGGACGAGAGATTGAAAGGGCAATACAGCCGGAAGCAGGCAGGAGTGCTTCTTGAGATTGGCGTGACATGTCTGGAGGAGGACAGGAACAAGAGGCCAACCATGGATTCAATAGTAAATCAACTGCTAGAAGTTGATGATGAACCTTAATTGCCGCATTCAGATAATGAAGATTAGACCTCTTGCGGATGCTTTTGGTAACATAGAAGATTTGATTTCCTTTTTGCTTTTGTCGATTGGCTTTGAAGATTGGATCATCATACTATTATGTAATAAATCTATCTTGTTCTATTTGTATCTAAAAATGAAAAGGAGATTATTCATCTTGATGCTACGAGAAGAATTTCCAATAAAGTAAAAGATGGCTTAGTTCAAGTCTTTAATGTGGTTTAGTTCAAGTTTGCTTCTAAGAAGCTGATTTAACAAGTCAAGAAGTTAATTTATACCTAAAAGGGAGGCCTCTAGAGAGGAAGAGATATATTAATGGTTCTTGATCGGCATGTATTGGCAAGGCGTCTGAGCAAGATAGTAAGGTCTCCTTCCACTCTGCACTATATTATTGTTAGGACAATCTAAATCTATTAATTAATTCGGATAAACAGTCAAACGGAATGATGCATTTTCTGCATTAGTTCAACATTGCAGTGCTTTTTGAAGCATGCTCCAGTATATGAACGGAGGGACCACATGTAGCACCTCATTATTAGTCAATTAATTACTTATTCAAATTTTGTGGAGCGTGCTTATTGAGTTTTCTTTTTTTAATTTTAGATTTTTAATTTTAGACACTTAAAATTTTCGTTGACATGAAAATTTGTACTCCCTCGTTCCCAATGGCTCTATCACTGGCACGTGTGATGCTACATCTTAACCAGATGCATTTTTGTTTTGTCAGCAGAAAGTAGAACTTCTACCTTTTGCCGTTTTATCTATGTCCCTGTATGTCCATTTCCAATTTCATTTATGACATCTGTTTTTAACATATCTCAATATGCACATACTGGGTACTCTTGTGAGTAAATTTTACGATCCGACCATTTCATGATTATGCGACTTGGCTGTTGAAATATTCTTCCAGCTCAAAAATCCGATGGTTGTTCATTGGCAAGGCCCAAAGCGATAAGTTGGAACGCCATCATTGATGCATTAGCTTCTGCTGGGAGAGGGACAGAGTCTTTGGAACACTACAGACAAATGCAGCTTGCCAACGTCGCGGGAATGCTGTAACTGTCTCCGGTGCATTATTAGTTTGTGCAGAGTTCGCTGTAATAAATGGGCCGCCAGCCCATTTCTCTTAAATCCAAACCCAAGCCCAGCCCACCATTTCATTTTCCCTTCAACAAACGAGGAGGAACTCAGCAGAGACTATACGGAAAGGAAGGGGTCGCTTGTTCGTGAAGAAGAGGAGGAAAAAGGGGAAAATAGAGAAATTTTTGCGCGTACACGATCCGAACGTACCGAGAAGCTGAATCAACTGCAAATTGCAATGCTGAGTAAGTATTTGAGCCTACTATTCATCTAATCGAAGTAATTTTCGAAGTTGGGTTCTAAATTTGGCGTTATTTCGATTTTGAACTACAACGTGTGATTGAAGAGTTTATGAAGTTGTGATTTTTGTGAAAATAGTAGGCTAGGGCATGGTGGAGCGGTGAGGTTTGAAAAAATTGATTTCAATGTACGAGTTGATTGGAACGAAATTCTAAAGTTGTCCCGCGAGTTACGTGTAACGAATAATACACATGAGGAAAAGGATGGACTTGCGCCTTAAACAAAGTTACCTGTTAGCCTGTAGAAGTTGTTTTATTGATGATTAAAGGTAATTAAGTCAAGTCATTCATTAGAGTTGTGTATTACTCGGTTTTTATTATCTTTGTTTGATTAATTGATAGGAATGTGAGTGCGTCAACTCACGTAACCATTGTAAGTTGGTTTTCGGCTTTCACGGGTTGGTGATACTATTTTATTTTATTTTAAGAATTTGTAACCCATTCCTTCAAAATGATAAAGATTTTATTTTTTTATAAGTTATAAATAAGCATATTTGTTATATAAAATTTGGATTGGTTATTTAACATGTTTCAGTATTTGTGAATGGTGTGAGAACTGTTTGGTGAAAATATATATTCTATTCGATGAAGAAAGTTGATAAATATTAGATATATCGATTTGTGATATGCATTTGACTTGATTCTATTCAATTTACAAAACAGCTTTATGAGATGAATCTTGAAATGATTTGAAATGTTTTATAAATGATTTGTGAAATGTATTATGATATATGAGATTATTTATGAATTGGATTTTTGATATTGGAGGATGTCGATTGAGTGCTTAATATCATTGTAAGCCTAGTGAGGAGCTTTTAGGTATGCGCATATGAATCTAGAATATCTTTGTGGGCCGACCTACCGACTAATAATAGGTGAAGACCTAGTAAAGGAAGAATCTTGATCGCTTTGTCACCAGCATTACGTGTGACCATGGTGTACTTGAGCATAAGATTGGTCAATGGAATGGACCATTGACATATGTTTTTATGAGATTGACCAAGGCTAGACCATTGGTGTTTACTTTGTTATTATCTTAAGTATTTATGCTATAAACATATTGTGTTAAAACAAGAAATATTGCACTTTGGACTTGAAGGTTTGTTAAATTCCAAATTTGGCTAAAGTGAGTTATGTATGTGTTTCAAATGAGTGTAGTAATTGTTCGATTCATTTAGAAGAAATGTATTATTCCTTGAGCCATGATAGCTCATTCTTTTCTTGTTATCATGTTTCTCAGGTCTCTCAATTAGTGATCGTTAGAGCGAACATATTATCGCGGGAATTTTTTGGAGCTGGATATTTGGAAATATTTTGAGATTGCGTCTATTGGAGAAAGAATGCAGTCATGTCACTCCTCATCCCTATAGGATTTGAGGTGTGACTTTAGCAACACTCAATTTTGATTGAGAAGTCCATGGATATGTGGTTCGGACTTTTTGTATGAAAACCTTTTGGAGTCAAACAGCTTGATCATAACATGAGATGTGGTGCAACATCCCTAGATAACTCAAACAAGGAATTATCAACTTTGGCTTATCCCATACTAAGCTTCATAGTTTTGTCCTTGTTGACACCTAATTTTTGTTTTCCAATACATAAAAAATTAGAGAAAAAGAGAAAAAATAAAAATAACAAAAAAAGAAAAAAAGAAAAAATAACAAGAACAAAACAACAAAAAATAGAAAAAAGACATGGAAGGGGTTGGGCCGGATTTCGCCTTGGCCCGGCCCATGCCGCTTTCTCCCTCCTCCATTTTCAGTGAAACCCTAGCAATAGCAGAGGGGAGGGTAATGGAGAGAAGGGGGACGAAGACAACAAACAAGGGAGGGAGTTCTCAGCAGAGAGAGGGAGCTCGAGAAAAGGGAGCTATACCGCCACCACTGTCGCGGACGAGCCGCCCAATCGACGTCGTTCGCCGCCGTCTTCCCTGGAATCCAGATCTGAAGAAACGAAGGGGAGGAGGGTAGCGGCAGTGCTACCTGACGCCGTCCAAGCCACTGCCCTCCTCGCCGCCTCAACCCGACGCCAGCCGAGCCACCTCGCTACAGCCTGTGCCGTCGCTCGCTCGCCTCCACCTGCAATCCAACGCCGCCGCAGCAACCTGCTGCATCCGGCTTCGTCGTTGACGCCGCAGTGACCACCAGCAGCTCGAAGCCGTGACGCCGCTGCAACACCCACAGCCGCGACGACCATCGCGCCAGCAATCGTAGCTCGAGAGAGAGCTCAGCAGAAGAGCAACCCAGAAACAGAGAGAGAGAAAGAGGCGGCTCCGCCCCACGGCCACTCGAAGCATTCGCCGTGCCGACCGCCTCGCGACGGAGCCGCTCGCCCGCAAGCACCGCGCCACCACCGCTGCGCCCCGACTCGCCTGCAGCCCGAGCTTCCGCGACCCCCCTGCTGCAACTGCGACGATCAAATGCTCGCGCCACCTCCGCCCGGCGCTAGACGCAGTTCGAGCTGCCGCCGCCCTCCGTCCCCGACGCCACCCGAGCTTCCGCCGCTCCCCTCTGCCGGATTGCCGCAGCAGCACCTCTGCACGAGCACCCTCCCGCGACGCTAGAGCCGGTCGCCACTGCGTCTGCTCCGCAACGCAACAGCCCGCCCCTGCCTAGCCGCGACGCCACCGCCGCTGCCACTGTCTCTGCTCGACACCAGCAACCAATGCCGGCCACCGCACCTCCACCGCCCTGCCGCGCCGCCGTGACCAACTTCCGGCACCGCATCGTCGTGCCTCGCCTCAAAGAAGCCCTAGAGAGGAGGCGCAAACCGAGTCTTGACCGGGTCGGGCGAAACCCCATCGGGTAAGGTTTTGAGTAATTTGGGCTGAATGTTAGGGCTTGGTTTAGGCTGTTTTAAGTAGTGGGCTTATGGGCTTTGTTTTAAAAAAAAATTAAACCAGACTGGGTCTACACATCAGGCCCAGTCCGGCTGGTTTCTACTTGTTTCGGGCCGCCTGGCCCGATCCAGTTCGGGTTCAGGCCCTGTTCACCGAACCGGGTCGGACCCAACCCAGGGATCCAACCCGGTTCGTTTCAAATATATTATATTATTATAATATTAAAATAATATTTTAAAAAAATAAAAAAAAATTACAAAAATTAATTACAAAAATTAAAAAATTTCAAAAATTAAAAAATGTAGGTTTTGACTAGGAATGGCCATGTATTACTTTTATAGTGTAATTAGACTTTTATTTGCTCGTATATTAATTATGTTGCATGTTTAATTTGCATATCTAATTATGTTTAATTGCACGTGTTTAATTTTACTGCAATTAGGACCTTGATAGCTATGATTTTTACTTTAATGATTGCGCACCTACATGATTACCTCACATGTTAGTGGATAAGCATAAAATCAATTCAAGCTACTTGCCAAAAATTATTTTGATAAAATGAATAAGATTAGGTACCGAAAGGGCACTAATTGGTTAATTAGTGTAATCAAGTCCCCGACCCTAGATTCTATGGTTGCGTAGGAAGTAAGGCACGCTCCCATGCCTCACTTGGTTTCTAGCCGACCCCAATAGGCTAGTGGCGACTTCTTTTGTGCAAAAATTGTTAAGAATATCCCAACGTCACGCGAGGTATGGGCTTGGGAGAGCCTGCGCCTAATCATGGGCTGTAGGCTCGTCCTTTAGGCAATACCCCTAAACCTATTCCCTCCCCACGAGAATAGGTCGCGACAGCTTGGCGACTCCGCTGGGGACTTGGTTTTAAACCTTAGAGGACTTAGGCCAATATTAATCTTGTTCATAAAAAATTTTGTTTGGCAGCGACGGTTTCAAGTACGTTCCCTAACATTAAAGGTGTTAAATGTTTTTGTAGAATGGGAGGTATAAGGGGAAGTGTTTGCTCACCTTTGTCTTGTAGGGAGGTGAAGGAATGTATGGTTTATTGTTCATGTATGAAGTGTTGATTGCTTATAAATTATCATGCCTACATCCCCTACATTGCACTACATCATAGCACACACAACCTGCCACCGGACCTGGGCCGCATAGGATCACTTAAGATGGTGTTGAGGTGGATACCACTCCGACTACAACCGTGTAGTACGAGTCGCCCACCTTAACCCCAAAATTTCTTTCTTCATGTCGAAGGTGCCCACCCCGGTCTGCAATCACGCGACACGGGTCGGTTCTTTGACAAAGCTGGAGTCATGGGTAACCCGACCTAACCGCAACCATGCTGGTTCAGTCCGGTGATCCCATGGCTCCATTTTGGGCTGTATAAAGTAGAAATCGAACCACATTCCATGTGTATGTCTATGTGATTGAAAAAAAAAAAAAACATGAGACAAAGGTCGGCACCCATTGTAAGTATCATTTTCCTTTTTATTTGCTCATTTTGTATTGCATTTTCATCTTGAAATTTGCGGAAATCAATCGAATGCCCCTGGTGATGCAAGCTTATGCAAAAAAAAAAAAAATGGCAATTAGTTTTGATAAGTGAACATTGATTGCAAGTTCTAAACACTTTGATTCGGCCCTTTTGAACACATGGTTTTGTTTAAATTTCCAGTTATGGGCTCGAAATCATTTTAAAAAAAGAAAAAAAAAGTTTCGAGGTATGATTTTATATTGAGGCACAAAAATTGAAATTGCATTTTTTTTTTATCAAATTCTCTTATTCTCACATTTGGGACTAAAATGCAAATCAGTTTGTGTACAAATTTCTCAAAGTAGAGGTTACCTTAATTTTTGTAAGAGTAAAATTAGAAAATCAATATCTTCGAAAAATAAAAATAAAAATCAATGACACTTTTGGATACGAAATTTTTGGAATAAAAGTGGACATTCGATTGATGGCCGTGGATTGATTATTTTAATGATGTCTTCTCTTATGATAAAATCTTGGCAAAATACTAAAACCCCGTAATAAGAATTATGGGGCATGTATCGTGCCTTGATTTTATTGTAAGAAGTGACCTCATTGAGATATCATTTTCTTTCATTCATGTACTGACTTTTGTCTATTTGCAGGTTATGCGTGATGCTCCTTGACATTCTTGTGTTGGACCGCATAAAGAAGTGAATTTTAGAATTTGGACAAGAGTTGATTTTACCATTGCTTATACAAGAGTTTCTTGTATTTTATCATTGTCTTTATTCTTGTTTAAGAACCATGTTTTTCTTTTTGAGTTTTGATTGCAAATCCAATTGTTGCTTTTTTAAATCGTGCAACTCAAATTTTTAATGATGGAATTCAATTTCATGAAAATCATCATTTAAAAAAAAAAAAAAGAAGATAAAAACAAAAACAAAAAAAAAGAAGCAAATTCAAAAGTGTTTTAAGTGAACCTATATGTTTACCTTCCAAAATGAATTTCAAGAAAACGTTGCTTAATGCCCTCTCTTCACGTAGTCGTTTTCTTGGGCTCATCGAACTCGAAGAGCAAGCATGCGTTGAGGTTTCGTCGACACCAATTTTCCATAGAGGCGGAATGAAGTTGAATTCCATTCTGAGAAATTTTGTTATTCACAAATGCCTTAGATGCCAAAACAACCCATTGATCTTGTTCACTTTACATGATGAGAAAAATGAAAGGAGTTGTCAAATATCCAAAAGGGAAAATTCAAAGGAAGAGTAAATTGTATCGATTTCAATTATTCATTTCTGATACCGTTTCTGACTTGATTTTCTTTTCATTGTCAAGGAGACATCAAGAGTACCAAGTTTTGTAATGTTTCAACAAATGCGATGGAGCATTATTAAGTCTTGTTCATCTTAAACAAAGAAGGATTCAAATGAAACGGAGGCGCAATATTATTCCTTCCTCCATGAGAGATACATTGGGATGTTGATCACTCGACTTTGTAAAGGATGTAACTCGTTCCAAAACTTGATTTCTCTTCAGTATAAAAAATGACATATCATTTTCTTTGGTACAAGACTGACTCGAACGGAACAAGGTTTGTCATATAAAGAGTGGGAGAACAACGTTTGATTTAAAGAAAAATCTCTCATTCATCCATCAATGAAGTGTGCTGGAACAACATTGCCAAATTCATCAAAAAGGATGTATCGTTCCTCATTTGAATCTAACTAAGAATGGAGATAACTTGTTTCATCTCTCCTTCTTACGGGTGATATATAAAAAAGTTGCACCTTAACCATAGAAGCAGCGCCTTCCACCAAGGAATCGGAAGACATCAAGCACTTAAAGGCGAATGCAAGGGAATGGTATTGTCGAGTTACCAAATATCCACGAATGTGAATCCAAGAGATGTTAGTGCCCAAAGATGAAAAATAATGAAGGGCAATAATGTATCGTTTCCAACATTTCATTCCCTAAATATTTTTGCACTAACATATTCTTTCACATTCTTTATAGGGTTTACGGGTCACCATGCCCCAGGTAAAGTACCATTCTTCTCAATTTTTTTTTTTTCATAAAAAAAAAAAGAAAAAAAAAAATGGAGAATTTCCATTACAAAAAGAACCTTTTGCGCTATCCTAGAGACAAAAAAAAAATGAATAATTGAGAAAAAAATTACAAACCTTTTGAGCATCCTTTTATCCCAAAATTGTTTTATGGTTTTGTGAATTATTCATTTTGAATCAAATTTCCCTATGGAGATTGATCTATTCAGATGATCTCGACGAGTGAGATGGAGACGTTAACCATGCCAAACAAGAAGTGCTTAGGATGAAGAAAGTCAAGCCCATTTCCAAACACGTCATTTAAACACTTTTGAGAGTTGAGTGTCTTTCAAACACTTTTGAGAGTTGAGTGAAAAACGATATTCTCTTAGGACGAAAGATTCATTTGCATTGAGCACAAAGATCGAAATGACAAAAGCGTTTCATTCATCAATCCCAAGTACCAAGCTGACATCTTGTTACCCTTTGAGCCGAATAAAGATGATCCTTCAAGTTACCCTATTGAGAATGACCCTACATTAGGGCAACATAGGAGGTTACGGTCGTGTTGTAAAACGAAAGGTTGAGAAAGATTCTATTACTTTCACTTGCATCAATCTTCTGGTGATAGCTTCAAATGAATTCTCATTAGATCTCGACTTATTCCAAAGTGAAGAAGAGCATTTCCTTCTCTACCCAAACAATGATATCCATTGCTTTAATTAATTTGGGCCTGATTATTCATTTCTAAACCCCAAGCGGTGATCATCTCCCTTCACTGGGGCAAGGCATGAGAATTGACCAAATACAATTGAGAGTCACGAGAAAATGTGAAAAGCATCTCGAAAGTCATAAGAGCTCCAAGAGTTCAAAGAGCAAAAAGTTCTACAAACTATGGGGCACGAAAAAGCAGTGTGCCTGGTAAAAGTAAGGCCAATGCCCGTTAAGAAAAAAAGAAGCCAAAAGTTGCATCTTATGTGAAAAAAAAATTATCAAGGTCCAAGTGCTTGCGCAAAAAGAAAAAAATCATCACAAGAGGAAAGGACATTAGAGAAATGAGCAAAGCTCCCATGCATAAAAGATTAGTTAAGGGACTTTCGAGATGCGTTGTATTTCAAAAGCCAAATGATTTGGAAATGTTAAGTGACCTGGTCATGATGTCATGATGATCACCAACTCTTAAAAACCCTATTGAAAATTTTAAGCCTTTCAAGCCTCTCCTAATCCAACATTACAACCCTCTTCCGAAGTCTCTTCTGATTTGGATGGTTTGAGTGAAAATGAGAATACCACCAAGAAGCTACTGCTTGAAGGAGTGGAAGTAATTTTATCTTGTCTCATCTTCCAAGCTCTCGACTTGTAAAGCCAATGAAGATAGTGACAAATGTTCCTTTGTTGGCCTCAAAACAGTAATTCCTTTGTATAAGCCCTAACCGAGCCTATATTGCGGTCCTTTCAAAAGACCTCTTTGATCGATCAGATTGTGTTCATTGCGAATGTTTCCAGAAGCCTTTGACATAGGTTATATGAGATACTTTCAGCAACCAATTATCTCCCACATGAATGGATGGGGTCAAGTAGCCATTTTATTGAGAGTGTGAGAAACCCTTTCTGACTAAGAAGCTCTAGTTTGGCATGCTTAATGAGCCTTTTTCCCGAGTTGTAGCCGTTTTGATGAGAACTCGTCTCCTAAGGAATTTGATGATTAATGATACATCTCCAAGCAAGATGACAATTTTGTGCCACGTGATGCTAATTGACATCGAGCGTTTTCCTAAAGCAGTCGGACTTAGCTTGATTAGCTTGTTTAATTAATGGTGTAATATTGCCAATGCGTCTCTTGATGACGTCTCTAATGACATTTGCTCAAGTTGAGTTTGATAGGATTCCTTCGTGAAGCCATGCAGTTTTCAAGGGGTTAGCAAGTACTTCCCTAAAAAACAAGGTTCGTGGTCAACCTTAAACCATGTTATTTCCAAGGTTGGTGGGTCAATCCTTAAACCACAAGGTTCACGGGCCTATCCTTAAACCACAAGGTTGGTGGGTCAATCCTTAAACCACAATGTTCGTTTGGTTTATCCTTAAACCACACTTTTAAAATGTTCATGAGTCTATTTTTAAAACGGATTTTTCAAAGGTTCATGGTCAACCTTAAACCACGTTATCTACAAAGGTTCATTGGTTTTCCTGAAATCATGCATTTTCAACCCGGTCGAAACCCGTTGTTACACGGGAGACCTCATTCCTTTCTTTCTTCTTATGACACGGCAAGCTTTGTAGCCTGGAGAGCTTTGTATCCTGGAGTCTTCCTCACTTATTATGACTCGGAGAGCCTTGTATCCTGGAGTTTTCATCACTTCTTGTGACCCAGAGAGCCTTGTATCTTGGAGTCTTCATCATTTCTTGTGACCCGGAGAGCCTTGTATTATGGAGTCTTTCTCACTTCTTATGACCTGGAGAGCTTTGTATCCTAGAGTCTTCCCCATTTCTTATGACCCGGAGAGCCTTGTATCCCGGAGTCTTCATCACTTCTTATGACCCGAAGAGCCTTGTATCCTGGAGTCTTCATCACTTATTATGACCCGGAGAGCCTTGTATCCTGGAGTCTTCATCACTTCTTATGACCTGGAGAGCCTTGTATCCTGGAGTCTTTCTCACTTCTTATGACCTAGAGAGCTTTGTATCCTGGAGCCTTCCCCATTTCTTATGACCCGGAGAGCCTTGTATCCTGGAGTCTTCATCACTTCTTATGACCGAGGAGAGCCTTGTATCTGAGTCTTTCTCACTTCTTATGACCCGGAGCGCCTTGTATCTGGAGTCTTCCCCACTTCTTATGACCCGGAGCGCCTTGTATCCTGGAGTCTTCCCCACTTCTTATGACCCGGAGAGCCTTGTATCCTGGAGTCTTCATCACTTATTATGACCCGGAGAGCCTTGTATCCTGGAGTCTTCATCATTTATTATGACCCGGAGAGCCTTGTATCCTGGAGTCTTCATCACTTCTTATGACCTTGAGAGCCTTGTATCCTGGAGTCTTTCTCACTTCTTATGACCTGGAGAGCCTTGTATCCTGGAGTCTTCCTCACTTCTTATGACTCGGTGGGCTTCTATAGCCCGAAGTCTTTCTTCACCTTATTGACAAGACGTGTTTCCATAGTTATGAGTCATTTTTGTCGACCTAATATGTGCATATGCACCTGGGGTCTTTCTATTGCCCAAATAATTAGGTGTCTTCTTGTCTTTGATTGCAACCCCTTGAGGCTACATTCAAAGAGGGGCACTTGACACCTAATTTTTGTTTTCCAATACATAAAAAATTAGAGAAAAAGAGAAAAAAGAAAAATAACAAAACAAGAAAAAGAAAAAGAACAAGAACAAAACAACAAAAAATAGAAAAAAGACATGGAAGGGGCCGGGCCGGATTTCGCCTTGGCCCGGCCCATGCCGCTTTCTCCCTCCTCCATTTTCGGTGAAACCCTAGCAATGGCAGAGGGGAGGAGAATGGAGAGAAGGGGGACGAAGACAACAAACAAGGGAGGGAGTTCTCAGCAGAGAGAGGGAGCTCGAGAAAAGGGAGCTATACCGCCACCACTGTCGCGGACGAGCCGCCCAATCGACGCCGTTCGTCCCTGTCTTCCCTGGAATCCAGATTTGAAGAAACGGAGGGGAGGAGGGCAGCGGCAGCGCTGCCTGACGCCGTCCGAGCCACTACCCTCCTCGCCGCCTCAACCGACGCCCGGCCGAGCCACCTCGCTACGGCCGTGCCATCGCTCGCCCGCCTCCACCTGCAATCCAACGCCGCCGCGGCAACTGCTGCATCCGACTTCGTCACGCGCCGCGGTGACCACGGGCTTGAAGTTGTGACACCGCTGCAGCACCGCGGCGCGGCGACCATCGCGCCAGCAATCGGAGCTCGAGAGAGAGCTCGGCGAAGAGCAACCCCGAAACGAGAGAGAGAGAGAAAGGCGCTCGCCGCGGCCACTCGAAGCATTCGCCGTGCCGACCGCCTCGCGGCGGGCCGCTCGCCCGCAAACACCGCGCCACCACCGCTGCGCCCCAACTCGCTGCGGCCCGAGCTTTCGCGACCCCCACGCTACAACCGCGACGATCAAACGCTCACGCCACCTCCCGTCCGGCGCGACAGCGCGATTCGAGCTGCCGCCGCCCTCCATCCCAGACGCCACCCGAGCTTCCGCCGCTCCCTTCTGCCGGATTGCCGCAGCAGCACCCCTACACGAACACCCTCCCGCGATGCCAGAGCCGGTCGCCACTGCATTTGCTCCGCAACGCAACAACCCCGCCGCCGGCCGCGACGCCACGCGCCCCTTGTCTCTGCTCGACACCGGGAACCCGTGCCGGCCACCGCACCTCGGCCGCCACGCCGCGCCACCGTGACCAACTTCCGGCACCGTGTCGTTGTGCCTCGCCGCGAAGCCACCGGAGAGAGGAGGCGCAAACCGGGTCGGACGAAACCCCCATCGGGTAGGGTTTTGAGTAATTTGGGCTGAATGTTAGGGCTTGGTTTAGGCTGTTTTAAGTAGTGGGCTTATGGGCTTTGTTTTTAAAAAAAAAAAAATTAAACCATCGGGCGGGCCTACACATCGGGCCCAATCCGACTGGTTTCTGCTTGTTTTGGGCCGCCTAGCCCGATCCGGTCCGGGTTCGGGCCCTATTCACCGAACCAAGTCGGACCCAACCCAGGGATCCGACCCGGTTCGTTTCAAATATATTATATTATTATAATATTAAAAAATATTTTAAATAAAAAAATATTTAAAAAAATTAATTAAAAAATTTTAAAAATTTCGAAAATTTAAAAAAATGTAGGTTTTGACTAGGAATGGCCATGTATTACTTTTATAGTGTAATTAGACTTTTATTTGCTCGTATATTAATTATGTTGCATGTTTAATTTGCATATCTAATTATGTTTAGTGCACGTGTTTAATTTTACTGCAATTAGGCTTTGATAGCTATGATTTTTACTTTAATGATTGCGCACCTGCATAATCACCTCACATGTTAGTGGATAAGCATAAAATCAATTCAAGCTACTTGCCAAAAATTATTTTGATAAAATGAATAAGATTAGGTACCGAAAGGGCACTAATTGGTTAATTAGTGTAATCAAGTCATCGACCCTAGATTCTCTGGTTGCGTAGGAAGTAAGGCACGCTCCCATGCCTCACTTGGTTTCTAGCCGACCCCAATAGGCTAGTGGCGACTCCTTTTGTGCAAAAATTGTTAAGAATATCCCAACGTCACGCGAGGTATGGGCTTGGGAGAGCCTGCGCCTAATCATGGGCTTTAGGCTCGTCCTTTAGGCAATACCCCTAAACATGTTCCCTCCCCACGAGAATAGGTCGCGACAGTCCTTTTGCGTACAAGCAAACACTTTCCCAAAAGGTCACCTATCCTAGTAGTGTTGTAGCCTAGACTCGCTTAACTTTAGAGTTCCAAAGCAAAGCTTGCCATTAAGTCAAAAGGCGCCATCGTGAGTTAATTTTAGTTTTCTTACATACACACACACACACATAAGAATCGCTCTCTCATTTTTCAGTGCATAGTTCGGTTCATTCGTACCTCCCTTCGCCATTGTAGAAGTTTGCCAAAAGCCGCTTCTTGTTCAAGCCCTCTCTAGCCCTCGCAACCATTCCCCGCCTCATCAAATCAGGCCATTACAGGCCCACCAGCTTCCACATAGTTTGTCCCCAAACCATACACCTACTAGAAGGGTCCCTGTCTATTACATATTATGCCTCTTGACACCCACCTCCTGTAACGACCTAGTCTGACGAGGACGGGAAATAGTCGCCAAAGCTAGAGGGTTTGAACAAGGAGCAACTCCTAGCAGACTTCTAGGATGGCGAAGAGAGGCAAGAATGAACTAAGCTATGCATTGAGTAGGGGGAGAGTGATTTTGGAATGTATATATAAAAACTGGAATTGCCTCACAAAGACGTAATGGCAAGCTTTATTTTGGAACTCCAAAATTAAGCAAAGCCAGGCTAAAGCACTACTAGAATGGGTGACCTCTTGAGAAAGTACTTGCTTGTATGCCAAAGGATAAAACCATGAGGCTTGATATGGGACAAGCCAAAGTCGAAAATACCTTGAATGAGTTGATCTAAGGATGTCACAATATGGTATCAGAGTGAAACCCCTCTAGTAGGTATATGGCTAGGGGACAAACCATGCAAAAGCTGGTAAACCTGTAACAACTCGATTCGATGAGGGTGAAGAATGAGTTAATCTAGGGATGCCATATTATGGTATCAAAGCAAAATCCCCTCTAATAAGTGTATGGTTTAAGGATGAATCATGCAAAAGCTAGCGGGCTTGCAATTACCAAGTCTAACAAGGGCAGGGAGTAGTCACCAGGGCTAGAGGGCCTGAACAAAAAGCGGCTCTTGATAAGCTTCTAGAATAGCGAAGGGAGGTAGGAATAAATTGAACAAACTATTCATCAAAGGGGGAGAGCGATTCTAGAATATATGTGAAAATATGAATAAATTCGCGAAGGCACCTTTTGATGTAATGGTAAGTTTTGAGTTGGAATTCCAAAGTTAAGCGAGCCCAAGTTAGAGTACTATTAGGATGGGTGACGTCTTGAAAAAGTGTCTACGTGTACATCAAATGATAAAACCATGAGACTTGATATGGGACAAACCAAAGTAGACAATACCTTGAGTGAATTAATCCAAAGACGTCACATGTAGATACCTTAACGAGGGAGTTCGAGTTTCACAAAACTTGATGTGAAGTACAAAGTCTCTTGGAACTCAATGATTGTAGGGTGTGGAATGCATGGTTTAGGAATAGATGCAATGAGATACATTGATGGAATGATCAAAACTGGAATTAAGCCAGATGAGGTCACTTTTGTTGCTGTTCCTTCTGCTTGTAGTCATGCAGGGCTTGTTGTTGAGGGTCGTAAACTTTATGATCGAATGATTGAAGAGTTTGGAATTGAGCCGCAAATGGAACACTCTACATGTCTAGTTGATCTATTGAGCTAATCTGGTTCCCTATAGGATGCTGCAGAGATAGTAAACGCCATGCCATTCAAACCTAATGCTTGTTTTTGGAGAGCTCTTCTTCACCCTTATAGGATGTTTAGAAATACAAATTATGTGCATTTTCAGTCAGAACTCGGAAACAACGGGAAAAGTTGCGATACAAAGTTGAGAATGCTTAATTAGTCTCTCTTCATGGAATTGCTTGTTTCTTCACCCAAATGGCCAATAGGCTATCGAAAATTCTCTGCAGTCTTAACAGATTTAGCTGGTAGATGACAAAAGGGGTTTCGACACTAAATTCTACTCGTCTTTTAGACGCTTCTCATAACTTCTAGTGATTAGTTCGTGGAAAAGATTTCTCTAGACCAGGCTGACTGGGCATATTGTTTTGCACCCTTCAAATCTAATTGAAATTTTTTGCCATATTTCTACCTTATATTTTGCCACATTATGCATATATTTAAGTACGAAATCATGGAGGTATAAGTAACTCTAGCAGTGAGGACGAGGATTCACATCCCAGTTAAAACAGCACATCCTCAATATAGCTTGCTTTGTAGCTCAATGAGCAAAAGCTTTAGGTGCCCTTAAGAATACAGTTAATACAAAAGACTGAAAAGAAATATCCTCAATTAGCTTTTTATATCTCCAGTTGCCTTCTAGATGTTGTTCCATGAGACATTCAAAGACATTAGCTGGGCCCATCTCAATACATACCTTTGGCCAGCCTTTCTCCTTAACTAGTAGTACACTATTCCAGCATGAAGTTCAACCTCTGCAGGAGAGAGAGCTGGCATAATGATTCTCCTACACCTAACAAAAAATTCAACGCTATCACATGCAGCAATTCCAGCAGAGGCCTTATTTGTCTCTTGAACAAACGAACCATCACAGTTTATTTCCATGTCTAGGTTTAGACCGACCCTCCTCACACTGCCCTTCATCTGGAATATTCTTCCCCGCCTTACTAAGCTCTTGGTACTCCCACAATGCATGATTGATCTGCCCAATAACAGCCTCGCATATAAGGGCTATATGATTAAAGACAGCTGCATTTCTGGCCTTCCAAATGTACCATGCAGTATAAGCAATCTTCTTCAACAAACCCCTCACCTCAGTCTTAATCAACTTGTTATTAACTTGTTGTAGCAACCATCTATCAAAATAAATAATTTGGGACCTATCAATCATAAATTTAGTAGCTGCAAACCACACAAAGCTCCTCCATTCACAGCAAAGTAGCAAATGTTCCATCGATTCTGTCTCCCCTCAGGGAGTGTAGTCCAGAGATTGCTTAATCATTCTTTTTATAAATTTTCCCCTATTGCCACTACCACAAAGCACATAGTCCCATTAAAAAATGTTCCATTTTTTGGCTGGCTATCCAAGTTTCATACCAGTTTCCACAATCTACTTTCCACTTTTCTAGAACTCGAAGCTTTAGCCACATTAACTTTCTGTTCCAGCTTCTTCAAAGGCACTTGATAAGCAGATTTCAAGGTGAATGAATAATTCATGTTCCATGGCTAGAATAATTTGTCCCTCTTCTGGCTCAAACGAATAAGGACTTCGTAAATTAGCTATTTTCCCCCTCCAACAGATTATGTCAATGCTTTCCAATTTCCATTCCTTTGTCTCCCCATCATTTAGTTGAGCTACCTTCGTATCTCTATTGGCCTCCTCATCAGTTTTTGGATGGAGTTGGAAGTTTCGAGCATCAATTGTCCACTTGTCACACCAGATAGAAATAGATTTTCCATTAGCAACTTGCCATAAATCACCTTTCAATAGTGATCTTCACTCCAGGATGCCCCTCCATGCCCAAGATGCCTTGCCTCCTTTAAATGCTTCCTAGAAAGAACAATGGGAGATATACAATTCTGTAAGGGTGCGAATGATAATCATTTTGATTTTTGACATAATTTTATGCCATAAATAGATTTTTGTAATTTTATTTCCTTATAAAGTTTCTAAGAAAAATACATTCTAGCAACATAAATTCATTTGATAACAACACAAAATTTCTCATTCCCAAGCGATCGACAAGCGGCGGTGGGAGGCAATCGAACAGCGGTAAGCGATGGCGAGCAACACGAAGGACAGCGGCAAGCAATAGCAGGAGGCAAGCGGTAGTGGCAAATGGCGCCCGATGAGGGGCAAGAGAATTGTGAGCGCAACAATGGAGGGCAAGCAATAAGAAGAGTGTTTATTTCTCATTTTTATTCCCAAAATAGAAATTTTTTACCTTTTATTTTGGTTCCAAACCTATTTATGGACTAAAAATTTGTTCAAGAAATTGAAAAAAATTGGGTTACCAAAGGGGTTTCCGTTTCAAACCTATTTTTGGGAACAAAAAAAATAAATTTGACCAAAAATAGAATAGCTATCATGCATGTCTTAAATAATCAAATGCATTAGTCGTTTGGGCAATATATAATTCTCCATATCACTTTGGCTAAGAGAGTAGTATCAAACTTCATCATGACCCAGTTCAACCACCAAACAGGTGACTGATTGAACCGAATCAACACATTAAAAACATAGATTCAGGGGGGAGTCCAATCTCAAAATTCACAAATTTACTATTTTCGCAATTTCGACCTATTAGGCTCACTAGAGAATTTTTTATTTTTTTACAATCGGTACGAAACTCATCTTAGGTAGATAAATTTGGCCCTATAAATTAGGAAATGAAAATTACATCATCAATTCTAAGAGCCTTAGATGAATGGAGAAGATAAATAGATATAAAGGGAAAAGTACCAAAAAAGTCTTAAACATATTACATTAATACAAATTCAATCATAAACATTTCAATCGGATCAATTTAATCTTAAATATTGTCACATTTATACCAATTTAGTCCATCCAGCCAATTTTGGACATTCGACGCTGAGGTGGACGTCGGACACTAACATGAGAACTTTTAAATTTTATTTTATTTATTTTGAATTTTTATTAATTTTTTCTTTTCTTTTTCTTTTTTTTTTTCCTTTTTTTCTTTTCATTTCCTTCTTCCTTCTTGGACTTTCTTGCAGTGGCCGACAAGCCTCTAGCGAGGCTAGCTGGCCACTAGGCAAGGGCCGCGAAGCCCTTGTCCGACCTCGCTCAAGGCTACGAGTGAGGTTGGTCTCTCCCAAATTTGGGCGAAGCCACCTCGCCCGCAGCCCTAGGCAAAGGTTGCAACCTTCACTAGCAGTTGGCGGCTTTGCGGCCATCACCCAGTAGCCACAAGCCTCGCTACAAGTAAAGTCCAAGGAGGAAGAAGAAGGAAAAAGAAAAGAAAAAATGGGAAAAAATCAATTAAAAAAGAAAAATTATTTAAAAATTGTCACGTCGGCATCTAGCCACCAATCGACGTCCACATCAATGTTGGCCAGCCAAAATTAGCTAAATAAACCGAATTTGTACCAATGTGAAAAGGTTTAGAACTAAATTGGTCTAATTAAAAATTTAAGACTAAATTGGTATTAACGTAATAAGTTTATGACTTTTTTTTTATACTTTTCCCCATTTCAAAATATTCTTACTAGAAAGAGTGAGATATGTAAATATTTTAGGCGAAAAATTAATAGATCACAATATATATTTACGAAGAGCTTTATCGAGGACCTTTGTCTTAATCACTTCCACAATCAATTTTGTTCCATTTACTATAGGAGCTACCTAATTTGGAAGGTCCAATGTTGGGATTTTCCTAATTTGAGTTCTATTATTATCCAAATTGGACGATACCTTCCCCACCTCCCTTCATGGTTTGTTCTTCTTTTATAATTAATTATGTGCCTAAACCGTGTGCTTTAGACCAATGGACAGAGGAGAAGTTTCTGCCGTCCTTGTCTCTAGAAAAAGAAGTGCTCTGGAATAAAGTAACCCCGTGCTTCTTGATTGGGAATATGCAGCCGTAGGCATTGATTTCATATTCTTTCTAAGTCGCAAAATACATATTTAAACAAAGTTGACCAGAATACAACAACATAATCATCTGATAAATTCAAAAGTGACACTAATTGATACGAATTTCCAAAGTATACATAAGTTTTATAAAACAAATTAACAAAAAAATATAGTGCTTTTCAATTACAAAACTTAACCCATCTATGAAGCCCAATTATAACAAGTGAACATGAATTGCCAGCGCACTTCAATCAAATTAATGGTAGTTCATTCAAACGGGTGTTCACATAACACGCAAGGTCCTTAATGTCTAGCTTTCGCATACATCAGAAATTCTTTTTGTGACAAGTAGATGATTGAACTATTGTGTACCGTAAGAGTGAGATAATCCAGAGTAAGCCAGAAACCTAGTTTTTACTATTATTTTCATTCATATTTTGGTTCTACCATGCAACATAATTATAAAATCCAATAGCGTAGCGATATACTTTTAGGGTCCCTTTTTTTTGTGGAAAATGAACTATTATCCACATTATTTTGGTTAAGGTGAATAAAATCATTATAGGTAGAGCTTCACCCTACAAAAATTTCAAGTATTCCCAAGCCAATATTGCATTAGCTATTATGTGGAGACTTCCAATCTCCATCCTCACCCATTATTAGTTCTATTTGTAATGTTCAAAATGCCCGTAAGTTTATATATTTCATTTTATAAACGATAAAGAAATGATTAAGTGACAATTTTTAATCCATCATGATAATAATAGTCTATTGGGCCACAAAAAATAAATAACAAATAATTAGAAATTGCTGCAAGTATACTCCTTCAAAAATTTGTGACTCACAACATGTTGTTATTCTCACGGTTACCCAATGACTGTTGCGCTGGCAAAACTAGGGGTAAGCATGGTCCGGGTTGGGCCGGGTTACCCCTAACCCTAGGACCAACCCGCACGGTCTGGTTTTCAATTTTTGAGACCAAGAACCGACCCTATTGAGCTTGGGCTGAGGATTGGACCGACCCAATGGGTTCGGTCCGATTCCGGGGTCAACCCGAGACCAACTAATAATTTTTTATTTCATTTTTTGTACTCTTTAAAAAAGCGATTGAGGACCGGATTGATCCAATGGGTTTGGTCCGATTTCAAGGTCAACCTAGGATTAACCAATAATTTTTTATTTCATTTTTTGTACTCTTTGAAAGGGAAATTGAGGACTATACCAACCCAATAGGTTCGATGATGAGCAAGGTCAGCTAAGAAAGGTAAGCAGTGAGGGTCAAGTGGGGTGAGCGTCGAACAGAATGAGCATCGAATGTCAAGCGAGGAGCAACAAGCCAAGCGAGCATCGGGCGGCGAGCAACATGAGTGACCAAAAGCGAGCGAGGCGAGTGTCGAGTGGCAAGCAGAGAAGTTTTTTTTTTCGATTTTAGCAAATTGAAGACTAAGAGAACAAATAAGATAGAAGATAATGAATACTAGAAGAGGAAGCCATAAGGTGCCTTTTTGGATGCCGTGAGGACTCCTCACAAAAACATTTTCCTCATTCGTAAATTATGATTATTGACGCCGTAAAAGACATTAGAAACCTAAGTTATTAAAAAAACAATGTAAAATTACTTAAACTCCTCACTAAATAGCCGTTTAATGTTGTTGACGCCATTTATTTTAAGATTTTCTCTATATAAACAAATTATAGATAATATATTAGATATATAGTTAGGGTTGGTCTGGGTTGGACCGACTCGAAACTCTCAGGACTGAGAACCGATCTGCATAGTACTGGTCCAGGAACTCTCGGACCAAGGGCCGACCCAGTCTTTCTGGGAACCAGACCAGGATCGGCAGGGTTAGGCCGGTCCAAGGTTGACTTTAGACCGATACTCGCCCCTAACCCTGGACCGATGCTCACCTCTAGGCAGAACTCTACATGTTACTTATACTTTACTCCAAATAGAAATAATAAGCATTGTTTCCAGTCAATTTCCACGCTCGTCTATTTTTGGACCAAGGGAATAATCCCTAGGTTGGTCTTTACACATGTGGCCATTTTGACAACTCACGATTGCTACTTGGTTTTGTTTTTGAGATATTCTCAGCCAATAGGACCCAACTTGACCCATTTTTTAAGGGTAAACATAATTCTAGGGTAAAACTTGAAACTGAAGAACCGGACCAATGAAAACTTGTATAGTTCCAAATTTTAAGATATGTAAAGTAGGCTTCATGTTTCAAAAATTGGGGAACCGATCTCAACAATAGATTCCAGATTCTAGATAGGTGGAAATTAGAATCTAGAACAAATTAGAACCTGGAACAAGCTTTTGTATTTTTCTTGGTCTATATCTTCGCACGATCTTGCGATATCCATGACATCCCATGATAAGTACATAATTTGGAACCACTGATCTAAGCTTCAATTTTATAATCGAAACTTTTATTTTGTTAATATTTCATTTTTTTATGTGTCTAAATATTAGTTATGATTGACGAATTATAATAATAAGTGATGATCATTAAAGGTATTTACTACAATCATTGAATTGTTAATATCGGTAGAACTTAGGTAAAACCAATCTTGAAATCTGTGACAATGTGGGTTCTCGGTTCAAGATATGTAAGGTAGTTTTTGAGTTTTGAAAAATGATTAACCTATTCTAATGAGTGACTTCCAGATTCCGAGTAAGATTTGCATAGAATTTGAACGAAACCTAAAACCATTCCCTCACACCATTTACAAGATAGGACAACAATTGATTGACCCTAAGACGATCACTTTTGCATTGATTTTTATAACTTTTTCTAAAATTTGCTATTCGATCCTCAATATGATCCGTGACTAAATGTGGAAACTGATTACTAATCTCTTTTGAAAGCGCATTGGATTGTTTTTCTGTGGAGAGTTGGTGGGTCCCACCGCACCTGTAAAAGTCAAGCAAATATCCTAATAGTTTGAGAAGATTCTTGTTAAGGGCTGTCCTTGGGACACTAATAAAGAACCATTTTAAAGAAACCGAACAATTTTCTAGCGCATCGTGATTATCATAATCGACGCATTCGAAATCAAAATATTCTTTATCAGTTACACTTAATAAGTGCTTTGGGACTCATTAACAAAACCCTTTTAAAAGGTTTACTCAAGTGCTTCTTGATTTCTAATCGTTTAAGTAACTAACTGAAGGCAGAGGTGTACATAGGAGAGTACAGTTAACGTACTATAAAGTACTTGTCCAGGTTTTTGAAATGCATAACACATCCTGTAGGATTCAAAATTACCCAGAAACATATTAGTTCCATGCTATCATGTCATATATAACCGACGCATTCGAAATCAAAAAATTTCTTATTAAATACATTTAATAAGTACTTCGAAACTCATTAATAAAACTTCGTGGTGATCATGTTATGTGTAATCAATGCATTCAAAATCAAAACATTCCTTATTAGATACACTTAATAATTACTTCGGGACTCATTAACAAAACCTTTTTAAAAAGTTTACTCAAGTGCTCCTTGAAGGTAAAAATGTGAGTAGGGAGTACAGTTTCCCATTTGGGTATTTGCTCAAACCTGAAACGTACTATATAAGTACTAGTTCTAGGTTTTTGAAACCCATAACCCATTCTATAGGCTCCGGAACCCTCAAGAAACATATCAAATGCACATGTTCTAGGATATGCTCGATTACCCATCTTTCTTTTCCCAAAAAAAATTATGAGAAAAAAATTGTCGCATAGTTATCAGTACATTTTAGATTCAACACAAAACATATGGATCACGTGATACACTACATGTTAATGCTAGTAAAAATAAATAGAGAAGTGAATCAGTTTCCGCTCATGTTTTATATCTCTAAGTTTAGATGGAAGCCTATCCCAGCATGAACACAAATGTTCCGACATAGACATGGCCAGACTTGTCACAGAGAGAGGGAGGGTGAAATGAAGTTGGAGATTTATTTTTTCTAATGAGATTGAAGATTGCCAATGAACTAGGCTTTTAACGCAAAAAATGTCAAATATTATACTCGATTTGAAGTGTTTTTTTCATCTTTTAAATTAGATAGATCTATATAATAACATTAACGATTTCTTTATAATATGTAATTATTTATATTTAGGTACTAATTTATTTTTTCTTTCATCACATTCTTTAAAATTAATTGTGTGGACCCTCTTATGATTTTATAAGCAAAAAGTCAACTTGTTTCTATTCAAAATGCGTGGCCTTAGTTGACGTCATATAAGCCGAACCATTTCCTAAAAATTAAAAAAGACATTCAATTTGGGCAAGTCATTGACTTTTATTATTCACCATTTATACGTGTTTTTGCGCCATCGGCGTGCACTTCAAGCGTCTATCAACAAAACAAAATCGAGAACTCCCTGTCCTTACAATTCGTAAAACTCCAGCGATGAAATCCACAGCCATGACATTTTCTAGCTTTTCTCTCTTCCCACTCATTCTATTTTCCACATGCTTTCCCTTTGCAAGCTCAGACGTTTTGCTTAGAGGCTCTTCTCTGTCAGTTGAAGAACATGACTCCGACACACTAACATCCCCAGATAAGACCTTCACATGCGGCTTCTATGGTCTTGGAGGCAATGCTTACTGGTTCTCAATCTGGTTCACCAACTCCTCGGACAGGACAGTCGTTTGGACGGCCAACCGGGACAATCCCGTTAATGGCCGAGGCTCCAAGATCAGTCTCCGGAGCACCGGTGCGTTGGTCCTGACTGACGTGGATGGTTCCGTGGTTTGGGAGACCAAAACGACTTCCACCAATGCCAGTTCGCTCAAGCTCTTCGATACAGGCAACCTTGTGCTGAGAAGTCCCGACTGGAAAATTCTATGGCAAAGCTTTGATTATCCAACCGATACTCTGCTGCCAAACCAGAACCTCACTAAGAGCAAGAAATTGGTGTCATCTCGGAAAGGAGGAGCCTTTTACTCTGGCTACTTCAACCTATACTTCGACAATGACAATGTGCTGAGGTTGATGTATGACGGACCACACATATCCAGCCTCTATTGGCCTAACCCGGCCTTCAACGTGTACCGGAATGGGAGAACGAATTACAACAGTAGCCGGATCGCAGTCCTTGATGAGACGGGCCATTTTAAATCGAGCGACCGGTTTCAATTCGATGCTTCCGACCGTGGCCTTGGGATCAAAAGGCGGCTGACGATGGACCAGGATGGGAACCTGAGGCTCTACAGCTTGGACAAGCAGTCCGGATCTTGGGTGGTGACATGGCAGGCGCTTCCGGGATTGTGCAACGTGCACGGGATATGTGGGATGAACGGGATTTGTGTGTATACACCTGAGCCCAAGTGCACATGCCCTCCTGGTTATGAGATGAGCGAGCCTACAGATTGGAACGAAGGTTGCAAGCCCAGGTTCAATTTCACTTGCTCCAAGTCTCAGGACGTGAAGTTCTTGGCGCTTCCCAACACGGACTATTATGGGTTCGATGCCATCTACAACAACAGCGCCTCGTTCAATTTCTGCAGGCAGGCCTGTTTGGATGACTGCAGCTGCTTGGGGTTCAGCTACCGGGAATCGCAAAGATGGTGTTTCGGGAAGAACTTGCTCTTCAGCGGCTACAAGACCCCGTCTTTTCCTGGAACTTTACATCTGAAACTGCCCATCTCCATGGTGGCATCCTTGGAGCAGATTCACAACGGCAGCAATCCCAATTGCTCCGCAGCTGGAGACCATTCAGCGGAAGGTTCATTGACCATGTATGACACTACAGGCAAGAGGGTGAGATGGACCTACCTCTACTGGTTCTTGTCCGCAATTGGGGCGGCCGAGATCCTTATCTTTTTCTCGGGTTGGTGGATTCTCTTCAGAAACTGTAATGCGCAAAGCATAGTGGGAGACGGGTACCACGCGATAATGAGCCAGTTCAGGAGGTTCAGCTATGGGGAACTCAAAAGCGTGACCCAGAACTTCAAGGGAGAGATAGGGAGAGGAGCGTCAGGATCAGTCTACAAGGGCGTTTTAGCGGATGAAAGGGTCGTGGCCGTAAAAAGACTCGGAGATGTGTACCCTGAGGAGGAGGTCTTCTGGGCTGAAGTTAATACAATTGGGAGGATAAATCACATGAACCTGGTGAGGATGTGGGGCTTCTGTTGTGAAGGCAAGCACAAGCTCCTGGTCTATGAGTATGTGGAGAATATGTCCCTGGACAAGCACTTGTTCTCTGGGAACATCGTCGAGTGGAGGGATCGGTTCAGGATTGCGCTAGGCATGGCCAGAGGCCTGGCCTACCTGCACCACGAGTGCCTCGAGTGGGTCATCCACTGCGATGTGAAACCCGAGAATATTCTATTGGATAAGACATTTGAGCCCAAGATCGCGGACTTTGGGCTGGCGAAACTGCTCCAGAGGGACACCGTGAATTCACAATTCTCGCGCGTAAGGGGCACGAAGGGCTACATGGCACCTGAGTGGGCCCTGAATCTCCCCATCACGACGAAGGTCGACGTATACAGTTATGGTGTGATGGTCCTGGAGATAGTGAGGGGGGTTCGGCTCTCGAATTTGGTCGTGAAGAAAGGAAAGACTAAGGAGTGGGAAACCGAGCTGATGGTCTTCAACCGGGAGATGAAGAGGAGGATTCTATTTGGGGAGGATTTGGGGATAGAGTATTTGGTGGACAAGAGATTGAAAGGGCAATATAGCAGGAAACAGGCAAGAAAGCTTGTTGAGATTGGTGTGTCATGTGCGGCAGAGGACAGGAACAAGAGACCCACCATGGCCTCAGTAGTGAATCAGCTGCTAGAACTTGATGATGAACCTAACTTGCCTAAGTCAGATCATCAAGATTAAGCCTAGTGCCGATGCTTTTGGTAACGTGAAAGATTGATTTCCAATTTTTCGCTTTTTTTGTACTTCATAAATGATAATGTCATCTTCATGTTACGTGAGAAATTCATCGCATTATGTTTTTATCTGAAAATGAAAGAAATTATTCATCATGACATCGTGAGACGAATCTTAATTGGTCAAATTTGCTTTTAAGAAGATGGTCGAAAAGTCAAAAGAATGCCTAAAGAGGGCCGCTAGAGAGGAAGAAATAAATTTCGGTGCTTGATAGGCATTATAGAGTGACGTGGCAGCGGGGCCAGATACTAATGTCAGTTCCCCACTCGTATTAAATTCAAACATTTCAGCTTGGCCGGCCGCTTTTGTGATGTGACAACGACCGACCGAATCTTTCCCTGTTACAGCATGTGATTGGACTTGCCGAAGGAACCATATTTACAACATCCTTTTCGGTCAATCCATCATCTATTTTAAATTTTGAGGTGCCCATTTAAACGCCTTCTAGTGTCAGACATTTAATAATTTCGTAAAAAATAAACAATTTAAAAATACCTTCTTAAAAATAATCATTTTATATAGTTTACGCAGATAAAGATATAAATAATATTTTATCATCTGTAGGATATAAATTATCTTTATTAATGAAAATATCTTTTATTAATTAATTATTTCAAGTATTATGAGCGATTATTTTTAAAAAACATCTTTTAAATTATTTATTTATCATGAAACAAATCAAAAAGTATCATTCGAACGAAAAAAATCAAGAAAAATTAGAAAAGTTTTAACTTGAAATTAGATTAGAAATTTTTTAACTTGAAATTGGATTTTTTTTTTTTGGGGCCACCTTTGTAAAAAAAAATATAGGTTCATATTAAACTTTGTTTCAAATAAATGATTAAGCTCGTCAGCCAACCAAATGTTCACAGCGAACAAATCATTTTTCTGGTGGCCGGACCACGGGGCCACCTTTGTAAAATTTAAATCCCTAAAATATAAAATCTCCGAATTACTTCTTTTTCCCTTCTTCCCATCTTCTTCTTTCCCTGCACCTTCTCTATTTGGCACTTTCACCGGGCCTACCCATCCAACAAAAGAAAAACGCGCACACACAAATAAAATGTCATCGCGTTCGCACCGGAAAACGGAAACTTTCCTCTTGCGTGGTCTCCTTCTGTCCTTGGTGATCTTACCGTTTGTGGGGAGAGCCTTCTTCATGATGCGGCTAATGTTGGCAAAAAGGAGGTACCTGTCCTGCTCGCGGACGCCGGAGCAAGGTTTGTGGTTGCTGCTCTTGTGATTGCTGCCATCGGGACTCAGTGGAGCCTTCGCCATCGTAACGCCCGAGATCCAGCAATGGCGAGCTGCGTGAGAAAGCCCCATCGTCGCCGATGGAAGGCACCAGATTGAAAACCCTAGCTCATCGAAAGCGATTGCGAGAACGAAGAACTAGGACTAGGAATTAAATTGCCAAGGGTCATCTCTCTTGCTGTCTTTTGGGGCTTGCGTGGAACGAGTAATTCCTGGAATGGGATTTGTTGGTATGTGTATGGACAGGTATCTTGAAGTATAAGAAATTTCTGATTAAGTGTATGACTTGATGTGTGAAGGACAAAGGTACAACCCACCAATCAAGGATAAAGTATTGAAATAGATGGCAACTCACTATCAAGGTGTGAAGAATTCCTCTATTGGCCAAAGAGAAAGGATTGTTGGACTCACCACCAACAATTTTAGATAAAAAATCCGGATAAATATTCACTCTTGCAAAGGAATTCTCGTACATTCACCAAGTCTACGTTGTTATAACTGAGAACACTCCTCTAATTATAAGGACTAAGAATTAGAAAATAGACAAACAATAAAAGACATGGGGACTTCCCAAATATTAAAGACATACTAGAAAACATGATAAGGACCTAGGAACTCAGAGATGCAATTAATGACATGGAGACTTGTAATCTTGACCCTTCAACCTTGCGGTTCATCTCTCAAAATTCGTCCACCAGCCTTACACGAAAAATAACTATCTTAGAACTTCAATAAATAGCCAAGGAAATCGCTCAGAATAGCCTCCTATCTATATGTTGCCAATTAGCAATTATTGTGGTGAAACGAAACTTCATCGACAGAACTCAAGAATCGACAACTCCTTACAAGTTAACCGGCAATCGTCCTCGTCATTAATGAAGCTCTCACGCCTCCGCGTCATCCATCTCTCACCCCTCCCCCTTAGCATCTCATCATCTTTGCAAGTCTCCCTCTTGTCCGGTTCTTGTGATATCTAGCTCCTCACCATGACCCATTTTCTCTGCTCTATTTTCTGTGCAGATAGTGCGGTTTAATCTTTCTCTTGGTTTCTGTTGTTAATGGGTTAAGAAGATGCAATTTGCCCAAACTTGAGAGTCTCACTCGACTTGCTATTCTCCAGAGACTCTCCGGAGCTAATCCAACTGATACTCTGCTGCATAAGTTTTATAAAACAAATTAACAAAAAAATATAGCTCTTTTCAATTACAAAACCTTAACACGTCTATAAAACCCAATTATAACAAGTGAACATAAATGGACAGCAGCCTTCAAACAAATTAATGGTAAATCACTCAAACGGGTTTTCACATTCTATATTTCATAGAAAAGGCCTAAGCAAGGTCCTTAAAGTCTACCCTTCAATACATTCAAGTTTCGTTTTGTGACTAGTAGATAAATGAATGATTATGTCCCATAAAAGTGAGATGATCCATAGTAAGTCGAAGCCTAGTTTTTCACTATTCTTTACATTCATATTTAGGTTCTACCATGCAACATAATTATAGGGTTCAATCACATAGAAAAATGAAACAATCATCCATATTATTTTGGCTAAGGTGAGCAAAATCATTAAAAGTAGAGCTTCACTCTACAAAAGTTTCAGACCTTCCCAAGATAGTGTTGCATCGGATACCATGTGGAGACTTTCTATATTTTCTCGCATTATTAGTCTCATTTGTAATGTTGGGGACGCCCTTAAGTTTCTGTATCTCATCTGATACTTACATTTTTCTCCATATTAAAAGGGGAAAAAAAACGTTGTTACCGGTCAGACTTGTCACAGAGAGAGGGAGGGAGAAATGAAGTTGGGGATATATGTCTCTCTAATGGGATTGGAGATTGCTGATGAACTAGGCTTTTCACGCATAGAAATGTCAAATATTATCCTTGACTCGTGCAACGCCATCCACGCAATATTTGATCGGACATCGAAGTAATTGCATGAACCCCACCTGTGAATTGTCCTAAAACAAAAGAAAGACATTCAATTTGGGCAAGTAATTGACTTTTATTATTCACCATTTACACGCGTGTCTTTGCGCAACCGACGTGCACTTCAAATATCTATAAAAAAACCAAACCCAGAACTCTCTGTCCATTCATTTCCTAAAACTCCAGTGATGAAACCCAAAGCCATCACGTTTTCAAGCTTTTCTCTCCTCCCACTCATTATCTTTTCCACATGTTTTTCCTTCGCAAGCTCAGATGTTTTGCGTAGAGGCTCTTCTCTGTCAGTTGAAGAACATGACTCCAACACACTAATATCCCCAGATAAGACCTTCACATGCGGCTTCTATGGTCTTGGAGGCAATGCTTACTGGTTCTCGATCTGGTTCTCCAACACCTCGAACAGGACAGTCGTTTGGACGGCCAACCGGGACAATCCCGTTAATGGCCGAGGCTCCAAGATCAGTCTCCGGAGCACCGGTGCGTTAGTCCTGACTGACGTGGATGGTTCCGTGGTTTGGGAGACCAACACGACTTCCACCAATGCCAGTTCGCTCGAGCTCTTGAATACAGGCAACCTTGTGCTGAAAAGTCCCGACCCGAAAATTCTATGGCAAAGCTTTGATTATCCAACCGATACTCTGCTGCCAAACCAGATCCTCACTAAGAGCAAGAAATTGGTGTCATCTCGGAAAGGAGGAGCCTTTTACTCTGGCTACTTCAACCTATACTTCGACAATGACAATGTGCTGAGGTTGATGTATGACGGACCAGACATATCCAGCCTCTATTGGCCTAACCCGGCCGTCGACGTGTTCCAGAATGAGAGAACGAATTACAACAGTAGCCGGATCGCAGTCCTTGATGAGACGGGCCATTTTCAATCGAGCGACCGGTTTCACTTCGATGCTTCCGACCGTGGCCTTGGGATCAAAAGGCGGCTGACGATGGACCATGACGGGAACCTGAGGCTCTACAGCTTAAAAAAGCAGTCCGGGTCGTGGGTGGTGACATGGCAGGCGTTTCCGGGATTGTGCAATGTGCACGGGATATGTGGGAGGAACGGGATTTGTGTGTACACACCCGAGCCCAAGTGCACATGCCCTCCTGGTTATGAGATGAGCGAGCCTACTGATTGGAACAAAGGTTGCAAGCCCAGGTTCAATTTCACTTGCTCCAAGTCTCAGGACGTGAAGTTCTTGGCGCTTCCCAACACGGACTATTATGGGTTCGATGCCATCTACAACAACAATGCCTCGTTCAATTTCTGCAGGCAGGCCTGTTTGGATGACTGCAGCTGCTTGGGGTTCAGCTACCGGGAATTGGAAAGATCTTGTTTCGGGAAGAGCTTGCTCTTCAGCGGCTACAAGGCCCCGTCTTTTCCCGGAACTTTACATCTGAAGCTGCCCATCTCCACGGAGGCATCCTTGGAGCCGATTCACAACGGCAGCGATCCTGATTGCTCTGCGGCCAGAGACCGATCAATGGGAGGTTCATCGACCATGTATGACACTATAGGCAAGAGGGTGAGATGGACGTACCTCTACTGGTTCGCGTCTGCGATTGGGGCAGTCGAGGTCCTTATCTTTTTCTCCGGCTGGTGGATTCTTTTCAGAAAGCATGAAGTGCAGAGCACATTGGAAGACGGATACCGTGCAATAACGAGCCAGTTCAGGAGGTTCAGCTATGAGGAACTCAAGAGCGCGACCCAGAACTTCAAGGGAGAGATAGGGAGAGGAGCGTCAGGATCAGTATACAAGGGCGTTTTACCGGACGAAAGGGTCGTGGCCGTGAAGAGACTCGGAGATTTGTACCATGAGGAGATCTTCTGGGCTGAAGTCAGTACAATTGGCAAGATAAATCACATGAACCTGGTGAGGATGTGGGGCTTCTGTTGTGAGGGCAAGCACAGGCTCTTGGTCTATGAGTATGTGGAGAATCAGTCCCTGGACAAGCACTTGTTCTCGGGGAACATCATTGGGTGGAGGGATCGGTTCAGGATCGCACTAGGCACGGCCAGAGGCCTGGCCTACCTGCACCACGAGTGCCTCGAGTGGGTTATCCACTGCGATGTGAAGCCCGAGAATATCCTCTTGGATAAGACATTTGAGCCTAAGATCGGGGACTTTGGGCTGGCGAAACTGTTACGGAGGGACAGCATGAATTCTCAGTTCTCGCGCATGAGGGGCACGAAGGGCTACATGGCGCCTGAGTGGGCCCTGAACCTCCCGATCACGGCGAAGGTCGATGTATACAGTTATGGTGTGATGGTCCTGGAGATAGTGAGGGGGGTTCGGCTCTCAAATTGGGTCGTGAAGAAAACAAAGGATGAGGAGCAGGAAACCGAGTTAACGATCTTCATTCGGGAGATGAAGAGGAGGATTCAACGTGGAGAGGATTTAGGGATGGAGGATTTGGTGGACAAGAGATTGAAAGGGAAATATAGCAGGAAGCAGGCAAGAATGCTTGCTGAGATTGGTGTGTCGTGTGTGGGGGAGGACAGGAACAAGAGACCCACCATGGAATCATTAGTGAATCAGCTGCTAGAACTTGATGATGAACCTAACTTGCCTGAGTCAGATCATGAAGATTAAGCCTCTTGCTGATGCTTTTGGTAACATGAAAGATCGATTTCTGATTTCCAATTTTTCACCTTTTTGTTTTACATAAAATATTGTGTCATCTTCATGTTATGCGAGAAATTCATCTCCTTTTGTTTCTATCTGAAAAAATGAGAGATTATTTATCATGACATCGTGAGGAGAATCTCAATTGGACCAAAAGATGGTTTAATTCAGGTCTTGAAGATGAATTACCTCGAATTTGCTTTTACATGATTTAATCCAAGTCAAAAAGTCAAAGAATGCCTAAAGAAGACCACAGGCGAGGAAGAAATATTGGTGCTTGACAGGCATTATAGAGTGACTAGGCGCCTGAGCAAGATAAAAAAATTTAGTGCTAGCATTCATTTAAGGGAAAAAGACCACCAAAAACCCTAAACTTTGCTCAAAGTAACAAATTTACCTCAAATTTTTTTGTGACAAAAAACCCCCAACTTTGCAAACGTGACATATTTACCCCTTCAAAGGCATTTTCATCTTATTATTTCTATTTTTCCTTTTTCTTTTTTTTTTTTTTTTTTTTCTTCTTTCTTCTCTTCGCCGGCCATAGCGAGTTGGAGGAGGGAAGCCAGCGTCCGGCAAGGGTCGCCCTCGCACAGGCTAGCTAGGGCCACCCTCGCCGGTGTCGGGCGAAGGCGACCCTCGGTGGGTCGGGTGAGGGCCTCCCTCCCCAAATGCCTAGCGAGGGCACCCTCACCCGGCACCGACGAGGGCTCTGGCGAGGGGCCCTCGCCGGATGCCAACGAGGGCTGGCGAGGAACCCTCGCCCGCCGCATCAAGCAAGGGCCACCCTCGCTGCGTCGGGCAAGAGGTGCCCTCGCTTGCACCGGGCGAGGAGGTCCTTGCGACCCGGCCAGGGCGGCCCTCACCCGACGCCTGCTTCCCTTCGTCATGGCCGACGGAGGGAAGAGAGAAGAAGAAGAAAAAAAAGGAAAAAGTTTTAAAAAGTAAAAAGACCAAAAATGCCTTATAGTTTATGATAAATGTGTCACACGGATAGAAGTTCGGGGTTTTTGTGTCACAAAAAAAAAATAAATGTGTCACGATTGACAAATTTGAGATTTTTTATGTCACAAAAAAATTTGAGTAAATTTGTCACTTTTGGCAAAGTTTAGGATTTTTTTGTGGTTTTTTCCCTTCATTTAAACAGTAGTATGATGAAAGAACTAGGTTTTTTTTCTTCGAAAATAAGCCAACTAACCCAAAACCTCTAATGCCAGTACATTTCCTCCTTCTCCAAGAACCAGCCAGTTCTTGGATAAGTTGTTCATCAGGGGAGCCCTCCTGTCCTTCAGCTAATTTCTTTTTAAGTTCCTCTTTTCCTTCTATTGAGGTGGTCCTGTTCCTCCACCCAAGTAGAACATGATGGCATTTGACAAGTTTAGCCTGCATCTTGTGAAGATTCTTGGCTTCGAGCTGGCTATTCCAGGCTTTAGTATAAGATAGATAAATTAACAATTTATGTCACCCCCAGATGTAAATAGCGCGTCCAAATCTATTGTGGGATTTTTATTTTTTGTATGTAACTGAAGTTATTTTCTCAAAAAATGATCTAAAGTAGATTTTATCTCAAATAAGGTCATGAATTAGTCAACTTAGCCTCAGATAAGAGTTTTAGTTCAGCAGCCGCCTAAATCTTTGCTGGTAAGCTTATTCAAGAGGCAACATTAGGGGCAATTTTGTTTGACATTTTCTGCTTTCACCCACTTTTTGAAGAAGCCCCAAAATAAATTTAGGATTTATGCTGACTAATCAAGAAATGTAAAATCACAAGAACCAAAAAGCCCCAAAGTGAATTTTGTTTGAAGCTAGGGTTCTTCATGAGTTTTCTAGCTCTCCCGCTGGCTCAGGTCCCAATCTCCGACATCAAATCGCTCCTCACCCCCTTCAGTCCCTTCTCGCAAGCTCCATCCTCAATTTTTTTTTTTTTTTTTTTTTTGGGTTAGAACTCCATCCTCAATTGGAGGAACATCGGTACCATCTAAATATCAGCGTCCTCTTTTTATCACTTTTTCGATCACTACAAGTGTTGTTTTTTCTTTGGTTTTGCTTCTTTCAGAGTGAGTGATGGCGTTGGGAGAAAATTAGGAAGAGGCGTGAAGGGGTAGTCACTAAAAAGAGTCCTACTTGATCGGTTGAGCCCGTAGATAGTGTCATACCATCATATTGCGAGGATATATCATAATACCATCGGAGCACTAGACTTTTAAACCAGTCAAAAACTGATATTTAGTCCATATTTCAAGCATTCCAACTGAATTATATTGTCCTTTTAGCTAAGTAATTTCCTTTTGCTATTATAATCAAGCTCTCTCTCTCTCTCTCTCTCTCTCTCTCTCTCTCTCTCTCTCTCTCTCTCTCCCCCCCCTCCCTTTCTGAGCTTTCAATCGGATCAACACATAAAAATACTAATTTAAGGGGGATTCTGATCCAAAAGATCTAGATCTATTAGGCTCCCTAGAGAAGTTTTTTTTTTTTTTTTTTTTTTTTTTACTATCATTACCAAACTAAACTGGGTAGATAAATTTTGTACCCATAAATTAGGAAAAATTGCATCAACAATCCTAAACGTTTCATTTAATGCATAATCCAATCCAAAAAATTTGAAAAAAAAAAGCGATATTAAGTCCTTCCAGACAAACACTCACCTAATTTCGCCTACTTATCATGACCAAATCCGACATGTCGTTTTTAATATCTTAGTAGTTATGGGAGCTGACGTGGCGATTTCAGATATACCTAGAGGAGTAATCTCTTGATAATTTCGATCCATCGCCATCGACTTTTCTCGGGGTAGTGTCGGCAGAGAGGTCCGATAGGATGAATTCACCGTCCCTGGATTTCTTAAGAGGGGACCATCACAGAGAAGATTTTTCTCGTTTGTGTCTTTTGAGACTGAAATAATGATAGAAAAGTCACCCAAAAATGATTAACAAAACAAAGGACTGAACACAGAAAATTAGGTTTTGGATTATTGGGAGGTGATCTCTTTAGGGCCCCCGAGCAAAGACAAAACGAAAGGAAACCATTCACCCAGATCTTTCTATCCTTGCGAACGTGGGAAGGCAGGTCTAGGTCGCTGCACATGAAGGGAAGAAATTGTACACGCACAATAAGATATTTCCATCTATTCAAAACAATCGTCATAATTTTATCATTGATTTGAGCGAATGTGAATGTATCGAAATAGTGGCAAGTAAAAGTATTTGAACAAATGAGATGATATAGATATATGCTCAGTTCAAAAGGTGACATAGAAAAATGTTTGTTCTTCTTTTCTAATTCATTATTAGGAACCACGTGCTGAGACGAATGGACACAGAGCTCTCCTCGGTCCTCCTTTCTAGAAAAGGAAGTGCTCGTTCGTTGAAGCGACCATGCGCTTCTTCTGGATGAGCAATATGACAATCTGCATAAAACAACGCATTCATATGACAATCTCCAAAGTGATACAAATTGACACTAACTTTTAACGTGTGGACAAGTCTTATAACCCAATTAACAAAAATAGAATGCTTCTTGAATGCAAGTCATGACAAGACTAAGAAAATTCAATTATAACGGGCGACTTGGTGGTGTCGCGAATTTTCTAGGGGCGGCCAAGTCCTTCCAAAAGTATTGTCTAATTTTCCCCTCGGAACATGGTTAAGTCATTTTTGCCGCACCAAAAAATAGGTTTGTTGATTATTTTTGGCAATTTGTTCCTATTATGGGAGAAAATACTCTGTTTCCAGTCATTTTCCGCGCTGGTCTATTTTGGACCCTTGGAATATTCTCCAAGATTGATCTTTCTACACGTCATTTTGACAACTTGCGATTGCTACTTGGCTTTGTTATTGAGATATTTTCAGCCAACTGGACCCAACTTGTCCCCTTTGCAAGGCCACGGCAACAATTGACTAATCCTAAGATTGTGTTTGGCAATCAAGATAAAATTCAAGATATGATATGATACGTTTAGTACTCACTTAGGACGGGGATAAAGTCGGATATAAGGAGAATATAAACAGTATAAAATTATTTCATGGGGGAGGTGGGATATAGGTGGATAGGATTTAAATGTACATAATAGGAAAGTTATTTTCTCGAATAATAAACTTATTAAATTAACAAAATTGAAATTATATTTCAATATAAATAATATTTGAATTCTAATTTAAGAAATTAAAAATTAAAAAATTATTTTTAATTAATCCTATTTTAATTTATATATTCAACTTTAATTCTATCTTATAATAAACATTCAATCTATAAATTAAATATTTATATTTATTATATATTTTAGGTATTTTTGTATTTTTGTATTTTAGGTATGTTAGTACAGTTTACTATTTGATAAAATTTTATTAAAGAATGTTGAAAGGGGAAAAAAGAAATAATAAAGAAAATAATATCAAAAAAGAGGAAAAATAAAATAAAATAAATTAAGAAATAGTGTTACGAGGGATTTTTACTATCTCCATTTATGAACATTTAGGTTCATTTATGATGATATGTTGTTTATCTAAATAAAAAATATATACATGATATGATGTAAATATATCCGACTTTAATATGCAATTCACCAAATGATAGATAGGATATAAAAAAAATCTCAAGATTTGATATCATATCCTATCCAGTTCTATTCCGATTAGAAATCCGGACGACCAAACGTATAAGAAGATTATTTTACATTGACTTTTACAATCGTTTTAATTTGATTTCTAACCAAATGTGGAAACTGGTTAATAATCTCTTTTGAAAGCGCATAGTATTGTTTTTCTGTGGAGATTTGTTGAGTCCCACCGCTTAATGTAAACATTAAGCAAATATTCAAATGGTTGAATCTTAAGGGCCCTTTTAAAGAAAGTGTGCAATTTTCTAAAGCACCATTTTCATCATGTTACATGTAGTCAACGCATGCAAAATCAAGCATTTCTTATTAATGAAACCTTTTTAAAAATATCTCAGGAGTTGTTACAAAGCGCCCCTTTGAAAATAGACTTAAGTATCTGATTGTTAACTGTTTAAGCAAATAGGGGAAAGGGTAAAAATATAAGTAGGGAAATACAAGTATTCGATTGGGTAAGGTCTTTGCGCGACCCTTAAACATACTTTATAGCTACTATTTTTAAGCTTTTGAAATCTGAAACTCTTGGAACTCTCTTAAAACATGTTGGTTCCACAGGTTCTAGGCTACCCTCAAGTACCAGTCTTTTTCATAAAAAAATCTATTAGAAAAATATTGTCACGGTATTTTTTAACACTATCTACAGTCAATACACAAACATATGGATGACGTGATATAATGCATGCTCATTTTAGAAGTAAGATCATTTTTAAAGGATAGTAGAAATAAAAGTAAAAGATAAATAAAACAAAAAAACAAAAAAATTAATTGATGTTCACCTATTATTTGAATCTTAGCTTACCTGAAAGCCCATCCAACTTTAGCAAGAGGATGAACTAAAATCTTTCGGATAGAAATTGCCAAGCACATCACAGAGAGAGGAAGGGTGAAATGTAGTTGGAGATTTATTTTTTCTAATAGGATTGTAGATTGCTGATCTATTAGGACTTTTGCACATTTAAATGTACAAATTTCATAATTAATAAGAGAAGGGCCATAAATAATTAAGTATACACGGCAGTACCCTTTACTCACTAGTCATGTAATTTTTGAAACTTAAACCTACCCTGCAAGTTCGTATCCCCATCATAGAACCCACCAAACCATGCCGGTTCTGCAGGGTTTACAGGTTTCGTAACTTCTCCTGTACACCCTAGATGAAATAATTCCAATACTTAAAAAGAATTAAGCAAGCTATATGAAATAATTCCAATACTTAAAGTATATTTGTTTGAGAGTTAATATCAGGAAATATTTTAAACCAGTATATTTACAACAAATTTACTTCAAATTAATTTACCCAAATCTAATGTCTAGATCAACAAAAATCCTAAACCGATATATTTTGACATATTTTCCCTCCATTACCTTATGTCAAATTTTACCATGAAAAAGCTTAATTAAATAACAAATGGTTGTATGGCAAATCTACATGGAAATCTATATCAATTTGGATAAATTTATCATAAATATGCCGACTTAAGGTTTTTAATAACCTAAAAATTAATTTTGAATGAAATTTATCATAAATATATAAATTTAGAATTTTTAGTGGTATTACCTCAGTTTCATTTGCGGACTTCTTTTCCCTTGTTAGTAGTCTTTGATGGGAGAACAGTAATAATTTGAACAATATCAAAAGTAACGCGGCGGAATAAAATAATCTTCTTCTTTTGTAAACCTAACAGAAATTGATATAGTAGAGTAAAATAAATACCAAGCATGCGAACACAAGACGATTTTTTTACGTGGAAAACGCCCTCGATGTGAAGAGATCAAAAACCACGAGACGAGAGTCCACCCCAAAATCTTCACTATCAACAAAATTGGGTGAACAATGTTCTTCTCTAGCAAATACTAGAGGTACATAGTAGTAAAGACCTCAAAAACATAATTATTGGCAATACACATGAATTTTACAAGAAATCAAGGATAAATCTGACCAAAAACGCAGGTTTTGATTAATTCATGAAAAACCTGATGTAAGGAGTTTTAAACGAAAATCAAACCGTTCATATTCGAGAAGATTATGCCACGAACATGCTGACAAATTTCAACTCAATCGGACTACGAATCGACCTCCAATGCCAGCTTGATGTAAATCAAACTTTGCCACAACCCCTAGATTTTCTTTTTTCTCTTTTTCTCTTCTTACTACGTCTTTTTACGGCTACCACTTTAAAGATAGTAAGAAACCCCATTTCTCCATATGACTTATCATATGGGCTCAAATCCTTTTTGAACTTGCAACTCATTGGGCTTCCTCCACATAGGAGTGAACCCAGCTAACTGTCCCATCGAGGCCTTTGAAGTCATGTCATAATGATGATTTTCTGTATTCACAGATGTGGGCCAAGGTCAATCAAAATAAATCGTGTAAACCAAAATTTCTCCTTTGTTTCCTCTTATTTGGCCTTTTAACTATTTATACTTCAATATTGTGTTTGCACGATGAAACATCTTTCACCGAATGATATTTTCAATTTTTATTTAAAGGAGATATGGGTTTCGGGCTTAACTCCGGACAAAGGATATCAAATGCGATAATATAACATCTCCAATCACGAACAAACCATACTACAACCTTGATGATCAAACTCAAACTTAAATTATGCTGGAATCTTATCGACAACACCATTTATACATGTATTAGCATAATGTCAGAATCTAATCAACGACCATGTATATGGGTAGAGGACACAAAGCCAAAATTCAATCAACGACGCTGGACAAAAGGTATAACACCAGAATTTAATCGACGGTACCGCATCAAGATAAAGATATTCTCCGAAATCTAATCAACGATAGGAATCTAGAAGTTACAGCTAGAGAACTAAAATGCAATAATGTAAAGATAAAGTAAAGACATTTGATGTATTGTTCAAGCGGGAGGGGGATGCTCTGTTTCTCGACTGGGGTATTTACGGAGAGATTTGGTAACCGTTTAATAACCGCCTGCTTTATCTTCAAGCACATTCCTTCTACAACCAACTCGCCCGATAACCACTTTGATGTGTCTTAGTCCTTACTAGTTTGTCGACATTAATTCCATGACTAGGTATTAATTTCTCCTTCAATTGCGTGCTCTCTTGGCGCTCCTTGAAATATTTTGAATACCTCAATCAAAGATTTACCGCCAACTATTCGGGCAGCCATTTTGGTCCTCCTCATTGCATTTCGTTAATTGGACACGTGGCAATTCCTTACTTTATTATCGATCACTAAATTCTCCTTCATAGGCTTGCCGATGATTAGTTATACATCAATATTCTCAAGGTGCATAGTTGTGATGTATTTCTTACTCATGTGCCTAGCGTGTGATGGTACGATTTTCAAATTCTCACTCACGTGAGCAGCACGTGATGGTATAGCCTACATTGGGTGCCAACTCAGCCTTTTATCCACGCAACCGACATATGCTAATACGGTCAACTTTGGGTGTCAACACTATGTAATGCCATTTATTTAATATTCAATCAAATATCAAAATAAAAGTTCGCACCCTACTTGCGACAGATATCATCTTCCTAAAACTAAAAAAAGACATTCAGTTTGGACAAGTCATTTGATTTTTATTTCGCTCCACATATATGTGCGTGCGGAATCGACATGCACTTCAAATATTTGTAAGCAAAATAAAATCCCGAACTCTCTATCCATTCGTTCCCTAAAACTTCGAGTGATGAAACACAAAGCCATCACATTTTCAAGCTTTTCTCTCTTCCCAGTCATTATTTTTTCCACATGTTTTTCCTTAGCAAGCTCAGGCGTTTTGCATAAACGCCCTTCTCTATCAGTTGAACAACATGATTCCGACACTCTAATATCCCCAGATAAGACCTACACATGCGGCTTCTATGGGCCTGGAGGCAATGCTTACTGGTTATCAATCTGGTTCACCAACTCCTCAGGGCAGGACCATCGTTTGGACAGCCAACCCAGATCCCGTTAATGGCCAAGGCTCCAAGGTCACTCTCCGGGGCACCGGCGAGTTAGTCCTGACTGACTTGGACGGCTTCGGGGTCTGGGAGATGAACATGACTTCCAACAATGCCAGTTCACTCGAGCTTCTGAATATAGGCAATCTTGTGCTCAGATGTCCCGATAGGACAATTCTATGGAAAAGCTTTGAGTATCCAACTGATACTCTGCTGCCAAACCAATTGTTTTCTCTAAGAGCAAGGAATTGGTGTCATCTCTGAAAGGAGGAACATTTACTCTGGCTATTTCAGTCTGTACTTCGACAATGGCAATGTGTTGCGATTGATGTATGATGGACCGGACAACTCAAGCCTCCATTGGCCAAATTGTGGACTGGGCTTTGGCAGCTTTTAAGTGTTTTAATCCATCAACTTTGCTAGAATTTTTTTGTCATTTGACAAGTTCATGTACAGTACTTTGAGCCTCTCAAACTTTGCAATTTTCTTCACTAATGTTACAAGAAAGTTTCTCAAAATTGGCCATTTTTCTTGCATGAAACGACCAATTTAATTTAATTTGGTCCTTGAACTAGCCCAAGCTCAATTTTGAGCTTAATTAGGGGTAAAAAAATGATAAAAATGATTATTTGAGGGCTCGGGTAAATTCTGTAAAATTTTGCAAATTGGTCCCCTAACTTTTGGAAACTGCACTTTAGCCCCAATTGGCTGTTTCAATTGCAATTTGACCCCCATAGGACTTGGCTACTTACATTTAGATCCTTGGTTCCAACTTTTTCCTTGTAGATTTTGAAGAAAAAAAAAAATTTATATTTAATAACTATACTAAATGTCTAGTAATCTATATGCAAAAATTCGATATTGAATATTTTTGTGGAAAAATAAGTTTCAATTCTTTAGAAATTAACCAAACGCGATTTTTGAGCAAAAATTTAAATGTCAACAATTGTCCCTTCAAAGAGATTCTTTTTAAAGACAAATGATATATTAATTTTTTCAATAGACCATGCAGATATAATTGTGATCTCTCTCTCTCTCTCTCTCTCTCTCTCTCAATGTTAATCATTTTCATTTTTTCTTTTAAAATTTCTTACCTTTATTTTCTTTATTTTTACTTTTTTTCTTTTTTTGCTTTTTTTCTTCTTTATTTTTTTTGGAATTTCTTTATTTTCATCATTTTTAAGTAAATCGAAACAGAGTTGAAACTGAAAAGAGTAAGGATACTTACCTGATGTTGCTTGCAAAGGGAATTTGATGAAGAGGTTTCCGGGCAACAAATTATCATCGTATTAATCAAGTCAACACCACTTGGGAGGTAGAAAAGTCAACTCGGCTGGGAGGTCAGCTCCACTCGGGAAGTTGAAAAGATCAACTCCACTAAGGAGCTTAAAGAAGTCTGCTCCACTGGGGGTTCATTTAAAATATAGTCGTAAGACGCTACGGGTTGCGATCTGAAGAGGTCCCGAGGCTGCTGACCCGCGTGCAATCACAAAGGACTATGAAGAAATCACTCCACTTGGGGGTTAATTGAAAAGAGTCATCCGAGACTACATGCTACGATCACTGGCGGAGGGGGAAAGCTCTGAAGCTGCAAACGTGCGTACACTTGTGGAAAGATTATTAAAATCACTCTATCCAAAGTTATGACAAGTCTACGGACTTGTAATTTGATTTGCAATGCCTATTTTACAATACCATCATTTAAGATGGTAACAACTTGCGGTTGCGACTTGGCTCTGTAATTGACGTCAAACAAAGTGTAAAGAAGTATGAGGTAACATATGTAATAACTAAAATGGATAGATCATTCGCCAGTCGTAGGAATCAATCTAAGAGATGAGAGCAAAAGAAGAAATCATTTTTGTACTCAAGGCAAAGGCTAAACAAGTCATCAATCAAAACAAGTATTCCTCCTTATTCATCACGGCATGCTTATATAGATGAACTTGGAACAATCCTCCAAGTATGAGTAATTATAAGACTCTCTGAAAAGACGAAAGGACTCATATGGAAGACAACTAGTCTTACTAGAAAACAATGACAACTAAATAAAAGCTCTAGAAACTTTAGACGATATTTAAGAAATAAATATTGTTAGGTGCACGTATCCAAAATTTGCTTGTTCCAATGTTACGGAGTTGATGTCCTTCAAGGAGGGATCGGTTCAAGATCGCGCTCAGCACCGCCAAAGGCCTGGCCTTCCTGCATTAGGGGTGTGCAAAAAAACGAGGATCCGCCTAGCCGCTCGAAACCGGTGGTTCTTGAGGGAACCGAACCGATTCCCAATTCCAATTTATGGGAACCGATGGGTATCGGTCAAGTTCCCAATTCCATGGGCGGATCCACCCACTCGGACTAGACCGATTATATTATAATAATATATTAATTTTTAATATTAAAATAAATTTCGAAATTACTAATTAGCAAACTTAAATTTGTAGGACTTCATTTCCTCTCACGGTTTCCGTGTTTTTATAAGAATTTAGTAAAGTGTGTAAGTTGCCTTTTAGCAACTCAACAAATGGCTCCTTCAAAGGATACTTCCGGGACTTACATAGGACACTGAGTTCAAGAATATATAGAGTATCGGTGGAATTGTTTCTACAAAAAGAATTTAGTAAAACAAAGGTTGTAAAAGATTGATCACCGTTAGGGAATAAAGGAAAAGACAATCTACATACCAGAACCTTGAACTTAAAGAATATTTTAGATTTCAACTGAAATTATTCAAAAATAGGAAAAAAAAAACCTATTTCTCTTCTTTGGTAGTGTTTTCCAATAAAATAAATAAAAATGGTACCCTTAATTAAGCCGGTTCAATTTAAAGAAAAATATTACTCGATATGAAGAGTACTCACGGCGGAATTTGGAAAACGATATTATTATTGGTGACACCAGTTCCATGGATCCATCCGGGAACCAAACCGGACCGGCGGTCCGGTTCTCGGGTAGATCCATGCAACTAACGGGTGGTTCGTGATTCCAATATTTTGGAACCAATCCTTAACGGATGGTTCCCGGTTCTAGGCCGGGCACTACCCACCCAGATCATGCATACCCCTATCATGCAGCACGAATGCCTCAAGTGGGTCATCCACTGTGACGTGAAGCCCATGAATATACTCTTGGATAAGACATTCGAGCCCAAGATCGCGGACTTTGGGCTGGCGAAACTTAGAGGGACGGCACGAATTCGCGGTTCTCTCGCATAAGGGGCACGAAGGGCTACATGGCGCCCGAGTGGGCCCTGAACCTACCAATCACCGCAAAGGTCGATGTGTACAGCTACGGGGTGATGGTCCTGGAGATAGTGAGGGGGATTCGGCTCTCAAATTGGGTCGTGAAGAAAGCAGAAAACGAGGAGGAGGAAGCCGAGCCGACGGTCTTCATCAGGGAGATTAAGAGGAGGATTCAATGTGACCGGGACTTGGGATACAGCATTTGGTGGACAAGAGATTGAAAGGGAAAAATAGCAGGAAGCAGGCAAGAATGCTAGTTGAGATTGGTGTGTCATGTGTGGAGGAGGACCGGAACAAGAGACCAACCATGGATTCAATAGTGCATCAACTGCTAGAAATTAATGGCGAAAGTAAATTGCCAAATTCAAATAATGAAGATAAAGATCGATTTTTCATTTTTTCTCCTTTTTGTTGGGTGTAAAAGATTGTGTCATCTTTCTGTTAAGCAAGAAATTTAATCGGCCTAATAAGTATTATTCATCGTGACCTTATGAGAAAAATTTCCGTTGAAGCAAAAGTTGGCTTAGTTGATGTCTCGAAGATGGTTCACTTCAAATCTTCTTCTAGGAGAATGATTTAATTCAAGTCAGCAATATGTTGACGAGGGATCAATTGATATTGGTGCTTAATAATAAGGTCTCCTCCCACTCTCTATTAAATTATTATTAGGACAATCCAAATCTATTGGTTAATTCGGATAAATGGTCAAATAGGATGATTAATTTTCTTCATTTATTTAACCATGCAATCACTAAATTTCAAACGCGACAGCTGCGGCCGGCCATATGTACGTATCATGACAAAGATCGGCCGATGCTTTCTCCCTTTGACCAACAAACCATGTTTAATACCTGATTTCCAGCCAAATCAACAATCATTCTAATTTTGCAGCCCGTGCATGGTCACTTTTTATGTTAAATTTTAAACACCAGAAATTTTCATGATATATAAATATTGACAAGTTAATATGTTTATATATAAGTGGGAAAGTGAAAAAATTTACTTTCTCTTTACAAATCCAAATAAACAAAACCGTAGTATATCGATTTTGTAATCTTAACAAACATAGAATCATCAATACGGCAAGGATTAATTCTATTATGATTAAAAATAGTCTAAGAATTTGATATATCAAGTGATATGGCAAACATTATATATGTAGTCATCAAATTGGTAGTGCAATATTCAATGGCCTAAAAAAGTTTACATTACTTGATATATCAATTTTATAAATGAACCTCGAATCCATATGTATGTGTGTGTGTGTGTGTGTGTGTGTGTGTGTGTGTGTGTGTGTGTGTGTGTGTGTGTCTATTAAATGCATTCCTCAAACAAGTCTAAACCTGAAGCACTAGAAGAGCGTCCCCTGATACCTGTTTTTCTTCCTGAAGGTAGAAAGAGCATGTATTTCTCATTATTCTTTTCTGTGACGGAAGATCTTATTGGAATTTGACATTACTTGGAACCCATGTTAGTCATTTGTTCTTCAAGTCTGCGCATTCATGCTTAAGAAATCGCTTGTGGATTCCATGGCTTTCATACAATAAAGACATCTCTCTTACCACCTCAAATGAACTTGGAATCTTCTAACATGGCGGCAGCGAAATTGAGTGAGAAGAGTAATCTATGAGCTTAGAAATGAAAATTAAATTTTAAAGATTTATTTTCATCACATAAGGTTAATTTTTCGGATTATCATATTTTGTAGAAATTTTTAGGAGTTTTTGGTTTAAAGGCGTCTCCTTTTTATACCCAAAGGATAAGGCTTGTAGATCTATCAAATTGATTAGCTTAATGCCCATTAGTGACTCGAAAAAGTGACCCTATTAGTGCCGGAAGTGACTCTAAATAACTTGGCCACTCTTGCGTAAGTCGTCCAAAGAGCGGGGCGATTCTACGTCAAACAAAAACAATCTTTCAAATCTGTCCATGTCTATAAATCTCTATGATAGTAGTTTCTCATATTATTGACAAATTTCTCCAATTGAATCTATAGAAAAATGATGAAATGGAGGTTCTTCCAAGCCTCCTTAGAGAAAATAGTGAGAATGTGAAATGGGTGAGAGTGGGACAGAGTCCACCTACTCCACTTCTATAGAGTAACAAACAAAGAATATCGTTTCTTCATTAGAAAAGCTCTAGCAACTGTATTTGCCAATCAATTTAACAGCTCGCAGCACCAAAGAAACCTAATATGGGTAGCCTTTTTCTCTCTTCCATTTTCCATTTTTCTAAAACTGGAACACATTATTCAAAACATCTAATAAAATATTTGTGTTTATAAACTATAATTGATGTTAATACATAAATTTTGATGACCCATTTAGATATTCCATTGCATTGAAAAATTAAGGATCGATCATGACCCCCAACAAAAATATTAATAAAATTATATATACATATTAGGATTTTTTTTTTTTTTTTTTAGCATAACAAGCATGATTGCATTGGAGTTAATGGGCTTAAGTGATTGAGGATATGAGCTTTATTGAATTAATTGGACTATGCCCATGGTAAATAAAAATTGGGCTAAGCCCTTTAATTTCACAAGTTGGCTGAAATTTGTGTATGGGGATGCCAAGTTGGAAATAAAAAAAAAATTAATTGAAGTCAAACCTGGAGAGTAGTTTAACTTCATATTATCGAAATAAGAGATATTAAGAGTGTTTCCTATTATCAAAGATAAGGTATATCTTTTAGAATCCAAGATAGAAAAACAAGGGATAATGTTCTTAAAAGAAAAACCCTAGATTTGAGGCATTGAAATCGGGGATCATAAAGGGGCTGGCAATACACAATAGAAAAAAGAAAGGACACAATACACACAAGAGCTCTCTCCCACCCCTTCCTAGGCTTTCGGCTTTCCTAATACTAGCATTTGGCCAATGGATCTCAAAAACACTTACCAAACACCTCATATTTTCCTCAAACCTCTTGGGAAAGCTAAATCAAACAAAGCCAAAGTGGTGGAAGCTCATGACCATTAACTGAAATTGACATCGGTGATAAGCAATGTCATTGACCAATTTATATTAGTGCATTATCAGACGAGGATTTCAAAATGCAATTTGTCAAGCTATTGAAGGTATACAAGGATTGTTTTTCCTGGACTTATCATGAGATGCCAAAACTAGGAAGAGATGTTGGAGAACACAAGTTGCCGATCAAAAAGGGGTTTAGATCAAATAAACAACCTCCGAGGCAATTTGCTCCCAAGGTTATTCTCAAGGTCAAAGAGGAAATTAAGCACCTATTAGCAGTGGCATTCATCAAAACAACGTGGTATGTCGAACGACTTTCCAACATAGTGCCTATGAAAAAGAAAAAAGGGAAGTACAATTTTGCATCGGCTTTAGAGATTTAAATATTGTAACCCCTAAGGATGAGTATTAGATGGTGATGGCAGATATGTTAGTTGACTTGGCATTATGCAATAAAATCATGTCTTTAATAGATGGCCATTCGAGATACAATCAACTATTCATAGCAGAAGAAAATGTGCACAAGACTGCGCTCAATGTCCTAGTTCTATTAGTACATTCGAGTGGCTAGTAATGCCTTTTGGGTTGAAGAACACTAGAACAACGTACCAAAAAGCGATAAATTTCATCTTTCACGATATGATTAGGAGTTCATGGAAGTCCACATAAATGAGATCATCGTCATATTAGACTAGGTAAGTCATATGAACTATCTTGAGTAGGCTTCCATTAAAGTGTAGAAATACTCTGAGATGTACTTTTGAAGTTAGAGGTGGCAAATTTTAGTGTTTCTAGTAAATCATAGGGGAATTGAAGTAAATAAAAATAAAGCAAAGACAAATCTTTAATTACAACCACCAACGATTAAAAAATAGTTGCAAATGATAATTGGTAAAGTGAATTTCTTGTATCAATTTATTGCTAACCTATATGGAAGAATTGAGGTTTTTTCACCCTTACTTAACTTGAAAAACTAGGAAAACTTCTTTTCGAAAGAAAAAACAGTAAAGTGTTTTAATTGTATTAGAGAATATCTATTTGATCATCTGGTTTTGTTGCCATCTAATTCAGGTAGGCTTTTGAAACTTTTTTGTCAGTGCCCAATGCGACTATCAGAAGAATGCTGACACAAGATAATGATGAAGACAAAGAGTAGACAGTGTATTACCCTAACAGACTGTTGAATTATGTAGAAAGAAGATAACGCCCCCATCGAAATGTTATGTTTGTCCTTATATTTTGCTTTTAGTAAATTGTGACACCACATATTGTCGAGCACGGCTCATCTGATATGCAAGATAGATGAGATAAAATATATGCTGACCCGACCTATAGTTAGAGGCCGCATAGTTAAGTGGGCTTTCATCTGTCCGAGGTCAATTTGATATATGTTCTACTTTAGGCATTGAAAGGACAAGCAGTTCGCAATTTTATCACAGAGTATTCATATGTGCACATTGAAAAAATGAAAAAAAAAAAAAGTAAAAATCAAATCCTGGTCGAATATATAATTCCCCAAAACAGTCGAACATTTAGAGGACGACAATCCATAAAGATACTCTTTGTAATGATGGCGATTCGAAAACCGTGCCGATCAAGGGGATGTATCAAAATGCTACGAGGTTGCCGACTGCGCATGGAATACAAAGCGTTAAGAGGAACAACATGCACCGAAGTACGTTATGAGTATTTATTTTTAAAAGGCATTAAAATTACTTTTAATCTCTTTTCTTTTTTTTTTGTTAGTCCTAGTATTTATTTTTAAAATTTGGCATTATTTATTTTTAAAAGGCATTAAAATTACTTTTAATCTCTTGAAAGGGGCATACATTGGTACAAAAAATTGGTCAGGTCGTGGATATGAATAAGCACGTGATAAGAGTATCAAGTATTAAACCCATTATGAAACCCATTATGGACAACCGCATGAATTATTATCAATATTAATGCACATCGATGACCTTTGCTGACCGGTTGTCGACAAACGACGATGGATGATTAATAGTCGACAAAAGTATCGGTTAATAAGGTCAATAAATTATCATTTGGCATTAGGAGAAAGTTGAACGCGTAAAGGACATCAAGATGCAATTACAGGGTTGAAGTCAAGGGAAAACCATTTGAAGATAAGATTGTGATATTGTGAGAATATCAGCACAGAACTTTCAAAGATGAAGGAAGACACACGGCTACAACCGCAGGAAAACAAATTTACCATTTTTCATTTATTTTTACTTACTTGCATCGTACTATCAATTTCCATATTCAAGTTGTTAATTAAATTTCAACATGTTTCTTAGCTATAGTTTCCAAATTTGCATCATTAATTTCCAACATTTATTTAAATCCTAGATGGCACATTGTTAATCAAATTATGACATTATGACATTACATTTTTGAATTCTCAAGCTTCGTCACTATTTAAATTCTGACATAGTTTGTTTGCGTTCAATTTCATGAAAGGGAAATGTTTTTTTCAAATTTTGTTGTCGATTAAATTCCCACAAGGATTGTATTTGCACAATTCTATCTAAAGTAAAGTTATTGTTTGTTTTATTCTATATGAAGTCACTACAGAATTTGTCTCCTTTAATAAATATCAAAGAATGATTTTCAATAAAAGATATTTCGTTACGAGATCAATTCCAATAAAATATATTATATATACACACAATGTTGGCAACATTCTTGTTACCAACTAATGTTGAGTACGAACTTTTACTTGATTGATTTATCGATGTAATTTGATTGTTTTTAAATAACCTATCTTTCTCCTATCAAGCTATTGACCCTCATTTGATTGATTTACTAATGTTTTTCTTATTGTTTTCAAATTACCATTTTTCGGAAATAAGTTTTTTGCCTAGAAACTTATTAATTTGTGCTTGTGTAGCTTATAATCTTAAGTTGAGGGAATAATTGACCTTTCTTCCATTGAACTTCCTACTAGTCTCAGGTTATCAACTTTTATTTGAGTGACCACAATGGGCAGAATGTCAGCTACAAGCAGCACCTCCTATACTGAAGTCTTCGATCACATTGGCATACTTCTCCATGCAGCCGCGGCAGGGTCTCAGTCGCATCCATTTTTGGCCCCATCTGAAATTTTAAATATTAATCGGTTCTTACTAGAACTTTAGGGTTTTTTTCACGTCTACTGAAAACGAGTTCTCCGGGCACTGCAAAACTGGAATTCGACCTGCAGTTGGCTTCAAGGAACTGGAGGGGCAAGGCTTTTTCTGCAAGTATTTCCTAAGTTAAATCTCGTGCGACGATTTATCACATCTGGCTTCCTAGAAATTCTGAACTCCAAGACGACGAGATTCTTCTTGCGAGTAGTACCATTCTGCCAAATTTAGTGGTGCCTCAAAACAGATTGCGTTCCTTGTATCTCCAGGCCGTTTCTGCAGTTATTTTCGTAACTCCTTGGTGTCCCACGATTCTTCGCATTTAACGTACTACCAGCCCAAACTCAACAACAGTGATCATCATTTCGAGTAGTTCAGTCATCTTCAAGTTCTTTATTATGTTTCCTTTCGATTGCAAACCTTGCACTCCTCCCCGAGACTCCCGACAAGCAACAGACCCACCACAAGAATTCACATTTCTTGAGACTTGAGACGAAAAACCCACATTGCGTCGCTATATCTGTTGACTTGTTTAACTTTTTGCCGCAATTTACCAGCTAGTTGAAAGGTCATTTCAAGAATTAATTGATGTACGAAAAGCAATAGCCTCGTGAGAAGAATATCACTCATAACCATTGGTCTAGGGGCTCTGGTGCAATTGACAGTGTTGAGACGAGGACCCCGTGATCACGAGTCTTACATATCTGCTTTGTTTTGGCTTAGTAAATACCTTTAAATACTTGTTTCTGATCGCCGACTTGGGCATGAAATAACGCAGCCGTTGTGATCCAAACTCACTACGATTTTAAGACACCATATTCACACCTAATCGTTGTTGGACATACAAATTGTGCTATTAACTTTTGACCGCTCAGGAAATAAAGAGTACAGCAACCAATCTAACCTAGAATGGGTCATAAGATGAACCGAAAATTTAAGAGAGAACTCAACTACACGAATTCAAATGTTCCCCACCTAAAACTCACCATCCCATTTTATAAACTACTCTCAAAACATTCTTCGCATCCAGGACCATTTTGTTTGTACTGTTCGGAAAATGTGGTGACAACATTAACCCAGACATGAGTCTAATTTGCCGCACGGAAAATATAATTCTCATGTCCATCTATCACCATATAATTATCCTCGCAATTATTTCAGTCGTGGCTGACAAGTTTGATGCTTGACAATGTAGAACCAACATCAAGAAAGATTGGATATTTTGTTGACCTAGTCAATGTGTTACGGTGAACAGAACCAATCATTATACCACAATAATAGGGAAACTTGTGTTCCTTTTCAAGGTCCAGTGAAAGATCCTGTATATTTTTGAAATCTAATTTCTTAGTAAATACAATATCTTGCTCATGAAAACCCTCCCAACAAACAAACTATTTCAAAACAATCCATGTATCTAATCAAGGAAAGGCCTTACTATAGTTTCCAAGAAAAATCAAATTCTCTGCATCCATAACCATTATGGAGAAAGTAAATTTCAAGAAAACCAGACACCTCATTCACAATTTCCAACTAGCATACGAACTCTCCAGTTATTTACAGGACCTCAAGAGACTGGGCACTATAAAAAGTAATACGAGAGATATGTTCACAAAGACTCGAATACTACAAACGTAGACAGCAAATATCGTACAGCCTCATGACTCTGCATACATCTCAACAAATAACTATATATCTAGCAATAGATGACCATTCGAGCCTTTTGACTGAAGGTCTGAAATTAAATATCTCCAAGATTACTCGAGACACAAACACCATCATAAGTTGATGCTCGCGTGGAATCACTTCAGCTAATACTAGAAAAACCATGAGCTTTTTGACAAGCAGTGCTTAGTTCATGTGTGGTCACTGAGATCTTTAGAAAAGAAAGGAAAAAAAGGCGAGCATACTGAAGGGTAATCTTTCATGCAATATAAAGGCAATGTAATCTCTGCACACCAGAACAATAGCCTGGTTACTTCCATTCACATCAAAAGAGAGAGCGTAGGCAGGCCATTTTTAGCTTCTTTTTCTTAAAGCCCTCCATTTTACACTTCCCAGATGCTGCTTAAGAATGTAAATAAAGCAGACCCATATACTCCAGTAATAAGAGGCAATGTCTACATAATGAGAAGAACCGAACACGTACCTTCTTACATTATCTTAATCTTATGGCAGAAGCCGCAAACTTCCTTTCATTGGTGTCGGCTCGGGGTTGTCCTGGTTGATCTAAGAACATCTACTGTAACTTTGGTGAAACAGTACTCCGAACAAATGACCCCCAGGCTGTTCTAGTCAAGAAAAACTTCAGCCAACAAAGTCATGCAAAAGTTGACCACCAAATACATCCCTTCCAAAATGCCGATCCTGTGCTTCAAAACTACCTACAACATACCCTTCGTTGGTCGTTTCAAGGCCAATGCCAAAACGCTGTGCTGCGTTGACTGGGAACGAATCTGACAAACCCATCCCGTTGTTGTTCTGGTGAAGACCCAGTGTTAAAGAAACACCACTGCTCACACCTCCAATGCTCTCACTAACAGCAACATGTGGGTGGCTAGACATATTGTGGTATAGATTAAGTGATTCATCATTTCTCATAGGCACCGCATGGGTAATTCACTTCTGGTTCGTTTAGGTAGGGCATCATGGAGCCTCTGAGCAGAGGTGGACGGGTTTTCAGAAGAAAACGAATTTGCCAGCGGTAGCTGGTCAATAGACTTGTTGACATTGCGGTCCTCCCTTTGCGATGATTTCTGACCTTGCTGTGTTTCTAGCATGTGTATTTCCTCAACCATGGGTTTCCAAAGCCTCACTCTCGCATTGATAAACCAGTTAGAAACCTGTAAAAGAAAAATCAAATGAAAACTAAGAGAACACTTCCCATATATTAAAACAATATCAAATCAGATTTATTGAAAACTCATAAGGGAAAGAAAAACGGGCAGAACTATTGCTTGCCAAAAAGGAGAGCATTTGATTTACGTGAAGTTGAAAACCAAGTTCAACTTAAGAAGGGAAACTCACCTGACTTCTGGATAGACCCGTCTGCTTAGCCAGCATAAGCTTGTCCGTATCGGTAGGATAGCTGTAACATAAGTTAGCAATTAATGGGTATGCATGCAGACACGAGTAAAAATGGCATTGATTAAAGCAATTTTGACAGTAATTGAAGCCAGTCGAAGGTTTGCAATTTCACTCACGGGTGAAGGAAATGTTCAAACAACCATGCCCTCAGAACCGTCACTGCACGTTCAGGAAGACCCCTTTGAGGACGCCAAACAGGCTGGTGTTCCAGATATCCCGAATTCTGGATAGCTCTCTGGGCATACTGGACGCGTTCCTCAGTCCCTAATCTTGAGGCATCATCTCTTTTTTGGCTTACTTGACTAAAAGCCTTGTTGGTGAACTGAAGTTGGTCAGCAATTGCATTTTTCAGGCACTTAAAATGTTTGGACATAGCTTTTAAAGCCAAGTTTGCGTAAGGAGCTGCATTACTAAGCCCTGCCACACATTCGAATGATGCTACAACAGCTTGCATTTGCTGACAGTATTGCTTGTACCTCCTGCAGACCTAGCAGGCACAAATGAAACAATATAACAAGTAACAAAAAATCATCCAAAATCCAACTAGCAAAATATAAGCTTATCCACAGCAAAATGAATCACGCACTAAACCATCACATTAAGCAAAAGAAACTTTTCAAGAGAAACGGAATTAAAAACATAATATTTAGCATGATATACATTAGCCAAAGAGAGAAGAACCATGTACTGGTAATTATTAGGATAAACAAAAACAGTTTTTTCGTTTGAATAAACCAGGGTTCATAAGTGTATGAGAACCATATATAAAAATAATTCTGGCCATGATCAGGTGGGTAGACATGCTTAGAAGACAACTGAGTCCCTATAGGCTATAGGGACAAATAACCCGCACATGCTTCTGGATGTCTAGGATTCTCAGGACTGCTTGAACAAACACATACGAAAATAAGTCATGCAAATTATTTTTATACTATTTTTAAAATCCACATCAGATGTTTCTGGGATATGCTCTCTGTTAAAATAGTTCATTCAACCCTCTCATCAATCCATAAGACCACAATCCATAAGACCACGGTACATCAAACAAATCAAATTCAAGTCCTCTTCCTACTTAAATGGGATATGCTCTCTGTTAACATAATTACTCCAGAATCATGGCTTTCATTAAAGCAAGAAAGACATCTTATACATATGGATCACATAATTTTCAGGGAAAAGGATAACGCCCGCGTCTAGTTAATATGCAGAAAACCTTTTCACAGCTAACCAAGAAGTTGATCAATGCGACAGAAAACATCACTCATGAGTATCTTAGCCTTATCCTTCCCAAAATTTTGGAGCCACCATTTCAGCATATGCAAGCATTCCACTTCTCTTCAATATATATATCCAATCAATTTTTTCATGCACCAACTGATGGAACTTTAAGTTCATTCTCAGATGGAAGTAGGAGAATGTTGAATGGAATGTGTCAGAACCAAGGTAATAAATTGGACCCCTTGTAAGAAAATCATCCTAGATTTAACACGACGACAACAAAGCCAATAAGAGTTGGCCCCAGTTGCATCACAACAATCTTCTTATCCAGATAATGCAACAGCAATTGACAGCAGTAAACAAACATAATATATATCACCAACCAATATCATCCACTCGTTTGTGGGTACAGCCCCCCTTTCATAATCCACGTTTGGTGTACATTGACCACAAAGCACCAGCTCTTCAAAAATAAATATAGCGAATATAAAGGAAAATGATGAATAGAAAAGAAACGATGCTAATTTCATCATTGTTTGGAGGAAAAACACAGATAAAGGAAATAAATGAAAATTAATGGAGATGAGAGGGAAGCAATTCCTTATAAGCTGCTGATAATTAGAAGTGACATATATATCGGCAACTCTTCTCTTGCATCACTCCCCCTAGGAAGGTGAAAAACCAGCGTTCTTTTTTGTTTTTACTTTTTCACTTTCCAAGGTACATCCAAGCAAACCAAAGAATTTAATATTTCCTTTCTCTTCATTCGCCTCCATTTTTCTTTCTTCTCCTTTTACCTCAGATGCTTCCTCCCGACTAAACTGCGAAAAATAGTGCAGAAAAAAAAAAAAATATATATATATATATATATATATATATATATATATATATATAGTATATTCCCAATGCTTGTGTCATTTAGTCATATGAAGAGTGTAGGTCTATAGTAGAAGTTTATACTGAGTCGTGTACCAAACAAACCCTAGTTTGAGAAGGTGAGGTCAAATATTATCCCAAATCAGAAACTCCAGCACCGAATCTACTCTGGGTCATGTTCCAAAAAGAGCCAAAGTGATGATCTTATTACCTCACCTCTGAAGTCCTAATAAACTGGGGACTTCTACAACCATCTCCAAAAAGAAAGGGTCTTCAAGCATGACATCAAATCATAGGTTATATGCATACAAAATCCAGTATACATCATGAGACAAGCATTTTACACACCAACAAAGCTGGAAGTGGGTTCGACCAAAATAAATAAATAAATAAAGCTGGAAGTGTTGAGGGGGGGGAATAGCATCCAGGCTAGTAAGTTCATTCGTAAAGATGGAGAAGTCTACAAATAACACCAACTTCAACGTGACTTGAATAGAAATGCAGGATAACCATTATTACTCTACTTCGAGTGGAAAAAGTTTGCATTGGTCATAACTCGACATAATCTGAATGGCTGATTAATGGAGGCTAATCATGCGAGAAAGAATAAGAGGATAGGGATCATCTGATCAACATGGCCCCCACTAAAAGTCAATGTACAAATGACAGCAAATTTTGCACCACGTCCTTGAGATATGATCGACAGACCAACAAACACAAGAATGATCTTGTCTTATAGCAAATCTATTATCGACCCTTTAGCTTGGTCATTGCCCAGAATAATCTCGAGCACAAGAAAAGGACTTAACTAAACCTCTATCTTTACTAACATGTCTAAATGAACTCGCAGTAAGAGTTAGGCATTAAATGTTTTTTGAAACAAAACCACGGTTCAACGTTCAATCACCCAAGCGACACAGCCATCCAAACAACGGAACAATATATAATATATCCCAACACAAATAGAAAATGGAAGGCACACGGAACAAATTAATGGTGTCAACAACATGAGCTTGTGCCAATACCCTTGTGCAGGAGTCTTGTGCCAACTCAAAGTCCAGGAGACTTGTGCCATACCCTTCCTTATTCGCATGGGTTGGGGAATAGCCTTACACAAGCACTCAATATTTTGGAGTAAAAAAAAAAATTTCCACCAGATTCTTTCACTCACTTTTTGCACATTTTTAGTACTCAGATCCTCGGTGACTGAGTCACGTATTACAACTCTTTCCCTAGTTGTCCGACACTTTATGGAGCCAAGTTTTTGGGCATATATTCCCCTCCCCTCTTAACTTTACCAAAAAAGATCATTTTTTACGGTCGCCAAGGCCACACCTTTCCCTCTAACGAAAATTATCTTATCTTAAGAAGCGACAAAGTACGAGGACGGAAGCTATAAATTACCCTAACACCAAACACTTGCATTTCAAGACACATAATTTACGCTCTTAACGCCCGAAAGGGAAATCACAATCGGCTCAATGATGGACGATATCGCAACTGGAAGATTCTCCGATATCACAAATCCATGGAGGCAGTGAACACGAACACTTTGAAAGGACAAACACTGATGAACCTCGCAAAATCACACGAAATAATCACCCAAAGCAAGTAACCACCGAACAAAGATTCGCACAAAAGATGTGACCAGTGAAGCTTCCATCAACCAGCAACAAAAATAATTGACGAGTGACGGAGATTGGTCCACGTACCTCGTCAAGCATCGAGATTAACCTCGACTTCTTCCGGCGGAACTCGCCGCCGTCTCCACCACAACCATCGTCCATACCAATCCCACAACCACCACTCAAGCTGTCCATGGCAGGCTCCGTCATCGCGCACGAATCATCCGTCATTTTCTCGGTACAAATTGCGCGGCCAGCTTCGCAAAGCTCCTCCAGCAGCTGCTGCGCGGGCCTCAAGAACCTCGACCCCTTGAGGATCGACGCGTAGCCCGTGAAAGGCCGAGAGGGACCGGGCTGCTCATGTACCCGCCACCGCCGCCAGAAGCGGTCGCCTTCCCGCCGTACACGGCGGCGGATCCGAATCTCTGCAAATTCAGCTCGAGGGGCAGGGTGTTATGGTGATTTCTGGTGCTACCCACATGAGACGACAGCGAGAGCGACAGTCCTTGGCCGGTGTTCCCCGCGCCCGAATCGTGCGCCAGCGACAGAGGGGGCTCTCCGCCGCCGCCGCCGGCGTTGTTGTGGTTGTTGTACGGCTGCGACAAGTTACCGAGGTTGCCTTCGATGCCTTGAGACGCTGCGTAGAGGAAAAGCGGGTGGCTCGCGCTGCCCATGTCACCGATCGAGCTAGGGTTTATTACCATAGTGGAGTGCGGATCCAAGTAGGAAGAAGCCGACGACGAGGACGACCCCCCGCCCCCGCCGCCGCCGCCGCCGACGAAGCCGATCAGATTCGCGCCCCCTCCCTCTTCCTTGACGAGGGAGATTGAGTTGTGGCCGCCGCCGACGTGGCCGCCGCCGGTGCAGGCTAGCAAATCGGACTGGAGGAGGGACTGGTCGTACAGAGGGAGCAAGCCGGCGCACCCATGGAGGCTGGCTGAGGTGGGTTCGACGAGGCAAGAAGGTGGGTGGTTCTGGTTTTGGACGACGACGACTCTGAGCTTGTCTCTCCTGCTCTGCTGCGGGACGTGGTAGGGCTCGAAACCCTCCGACATGGCCGTGAGAACAAAGGACGGAAGAGAGGGGGGAGGGGGCTAAAGATAGAGAGAGAGTGAATTATGGAGGGTAGAGTGAGAGAGAGAGAGAGAGAGAGGAGGGAGGGAGGGAATAGTGAGAAGCAGAGAGAGATGATTTAAAGAAGATGAGGGGTGGGGTGATGATGAAGTGAGAGGTGATGATGATCTCTCCGGAGCTGCGAAAATGGCAGACTGGCACAACTTAGCAGAGATACGTGAATGGATGGAGAGAGACAGACAGAGAGAGAGAGAGAGAGAGGAGAGAGATAGTAGGAGTGGTTCACTTCTCACGCATCATCTCTTCTCAGACACAGTTCAATTCAATTCAATTTATTTCTTTATTATTATTATTATTATTATTATTATTACATACAAATTAATCATAACTGCTAAGTCTCTTCTCTCTCTCTCTCTCTCACTCTCACTCGGCACCCTCTTCGATTCGCACAAAATCCAAACTCAAAAAAATTTCCAAAAGAGTAAAGTTAGATAATAGTAACTGGCCCATGAAATTCATGTAGCAGCAGTCGACCGATTTATAATAAAGGAATTGCATTAAATAATATTTTTTTCTCCCGATATTATATATATATATAATAATAAATAATGAGTTATTGGAATCTTATCATATCTCCGGACATCTCGATTACGTAAAATAGTCGTGAGATATATTGAGCATTATATTCCTTTGCAAAAAGAAGAAGTGAGATGAGAAGTGATTGCTTGCATAGGAATTCGAGTCACCGGGAGGCCACCGGCTATTTCCGGTAACAATTCGTGGGAGCTCCCCAGCTGCTCCTACACATGCTGACACAGGTTTCCCTAATTGTCGTCTAGCAAGTTTGCAGCTCCCCTTTTTCTTTAATATTATTATTATTAATATTGCAAATGTTCCCTCCCCTGCTTTTTTATTATTCTCTCTCCTTTTTCTTCCTATATTCTTTTTAATTTCAGAAAAAGAAAAGACTTTACAGATCCACAAGCAACAAGCCCAAGATTTCCGACTTGTTTGGATACTTACTAGACAAATTACTCTGCTTCTTGCACTTTCTTTTTCGAACTACCAAAATTTATATTATCCATTTTCATGATCCGACGTATTAATTAGGAATATGTATGTTCTACCCAAAACTTGCCATGTAGATTAACGGTTTTATATATTTCAAATTCAAACCCTATCCTATAAGAATTAATACTCAAGAACTTGTTGATACAGGTATCTTGAACTTGAGCTAAATCTGTTGTCGAAATAGCATACTTGTCAATTAGTATTGCATTAACAGAAAAAGTTAAACTTGCTTTAAGAAGGATATATTTATGTAAGGAATAATATAAGGTCATGAAGGATGACATGACAAAAATATCTCTTGTCTAGTGATATAACTCCATAATGAAATTGAAAGAAAAAATGAAAAATACATTACAAAAAGGGCTAATATCTTGAAGAACATTAAAATGGTATACTTGTGACAAATTTTCCTCCACTAGTTTCCGTTAATTTTGATAATATGTGACAGTTGATGAACATACAAATTTGAGGTTTTATTCTCCGTTTATTATAAATATATCAGTTTGTAATTTTTTGTAGTATTAATTCGATTAAGTGAAAAGTAACAAATAGTAGATTTGTTGCACATGTAATAGTTTGAGGCTTCAAGTTGTCAAAAAAATTAGTTTTTAGTAAATTTGTCATAAGTATATTAATTTGAAGTTTTTGGTATTTAAATACACATGTCATATGTACATTAATTAGGGTTTTATGTGATATTAATCTTTAAAAAACTTATTAAAGTGGATAAGGGGTACAAAGAGTTGGGTATAAGTAATTGAGTAAGTTTTGAATTTGAAATAACCTTGTACTTTAGAACTTACTCTCTAATTATGGGTTTCACGCTACATGAACCTCAATTCAGTTGGGTGACTTTTAATATCACTTGTCATTGGTATTTTTATATTTTGAAAGGTCTGAGAAGTTCTATACTAAACAATAATTCCATATTAAGAGCCACATAAAAAAAAAAAGTACTTGAAACCACTCTAAATTTATGAGTATGGATATGTACCATGATAGTGTGACTTCCATTATTTTTTTAGCAAAAAAAAAAATTCCACGAATTTTCGAAATGCTTTGGCAGTGGTTAGAAATTCAAAATAATGTCTTTTATTTTAAATTGTCGCAGGCGAAAAACCATATGGAAAAGTACAAAATAACAGATAAGTACAACTAAGGAGAGATATGTCAATCATTATTATTATACAGAACGGAAAGGGACGGCAAAAATCACGTAGAAATTTTTCAAAATTCCAAACACGTCTCATCGCCGAGATTAATCGAGATCGAGTTCGATGATCCCCGTTCCCAAAAAGAGAAACAAAATAAATAATAAATGAGAGAATTATGACGCACGTGAGAAGGCGGGAACAGAAAGAGGGACAGGAACAGGAACAGGAACGAGAACAGGAGCCAGAAGGGTGTTGAATGAAAGGGCTGAGTAGTGAAGGAGGGCTTTGCCGCTTTCAACACTCTTTCGTCACAGCTTTTTTCACCCCCTCCCTCTGCCCCCCTCGTTTTACGAGGACGACCCCCCTTCCGTCTGATTTTTTAAATGAGTAAACAACGCTGTCCTTTTCGCATTATTGAAGTTTATTGTTCTTTATAATCGATCATTAGGAGGAGAAAAGAATGGGATAAAAATCACAGGGATCGGTCGTCGGGCTTGAAGAAAATTCCCCAAGACGCTCGAGAAAAAGGGCAGAAGAAGAATCTACGCTGGAGGCTTGCATGATTATCGATTAAACTAATCTCGATAAAATGATTATTTACTTCTAATGATTGATGATGCCCTATACCACGGTTCCCGAGATGTACAGAATTTTGTTTTTGCTGACAAATACGCCTGTTACACAGATACACCTTGGATCTTCTCCATGACGTCAAAGCTCGGCTGTTTATGCACTTTATATAGTTTACAGCAATTTTCTTGGTAAGGCATTTGAAGAAAATAGTTGCTTAGGATGACTTGTTGGCATTGTCATCTTGGTGGTCGATTATTTGATTAATGCGATTATATTCCCATTTTGCATTTCATGTCTAATCATTTGTTTTCAAGTTTAATGCAGACTTGTACGTGAGAGCGTTCGGAATACAGTAGAAGACCTCAGCCAGGAGTGTGAGCTCGATGCCTTGCGAGGGTCTTGCTGAAACACACGAGCTTTCACGCAGTTCTACATTGTGAGTCATTCTATCCATTGTATAATTCATTAATTGAGTCTATGTTTTATCTTTCGAAGGCATTAAATTTATACATAAATAACACTAATGATCCAAAGGCACTGACATGTGACCTCAGCTACATAAATGTTAGTAAGATATCTTGTAAGTCTCATTAACACACTAAGTTTAAGCTTTAGGTTTATGCAAGCAGCCCTAACCCAACGTAGTTTGCACACAACTATTAGGATTTAAGGAAATTACATAGAAAGATAAAATCATTTGCTGTGTATGACCTAATATATATTCATGACTCAATTAAAGTAGAATATTATATGGACAAAACTGTTGCCTAACAACATAATTCACAAGTTCTAAAATATTGAAATACTACTTTGACGCCTAACTTTTTGACAAAGTCGTTGAGTGTAGGCATCAAGATTTTCTATAATTGATGTCTATGAAAAAATTCTCAATTCATTCTCCTATAATAATCAAGATTTTGGTAATATGATATTTGTATCAACATATTTGCATATATACATAATAGAGATTTTATCAGCCTTACATGGTTAAAACTGTAATGCTGACATTTTTTAAAGAGATAAAAAGAGTCTTAAACATATTGTACATCATAAATGACCCTTATTGAGCAAATCAGATAGCTAAAGACCATATAATATTTTGCTCGTACATGGACCAAGCCGAGTCACCATCAAGAAAGTAGTTATGTTTTTATAATGAAACACGGAAAATATCATATGGTTACTACGTAACCACTGTTGTTAAAGATCACGAACAAAACTAAGGGGTTTTTCTATAGTGAACCTGTGTTTTTTTCTTAATTATTTTTGGCTTTCCCTTTTCAGGTTTTTCTATAGTGAACCTGTGTTTTTTTCTTAATTATTTTTTGGCTTTCCCTTTTCTATAATCCTCGATAACTTAGCTTTAATTAACATTAAATACCCAAAACCTTTCAAATGATATACATATTGACATGTATATTGTATAGTCATTTATAGACGTTTTTCGTAATTTTTTAAAAAAATGTCCTTTTTTCCATGATTTTGAGGGAAAGAAAAAAATGTTATTTTGGGAGTTATTCTCGTGTATTGAAAGATTGTTATTCTTAGAATTGTTTTAGAGAGGGGGGAATAAATCGCTTTCGCTATTGAGGAGACACGCTTTGGATGAATTGGAAAGATTGGTCAGAAAAGCATCGGATTAGCATTTCCTCTTCGATTGGCTCCTGATCTGCCACTAAGTTCAAAAACTAGACAGACTGCTTTTAGCAACACTTTTTAATAATTATCAATCAAACTTCTGTATATTCTCTTACCGATCATCTCCCAAAAGCATAAGCCCATCTGGTAATTACCGAGGGTGCCAATTATTATCTTCTATAAGCTAATGTCATGTCATGTCGTTGCAGAATATTATAATTCATATTGAACATATTGAGAGATTTGATTTATTTAAAATTCAAATTATTCATGCCGTTCCGAATATCTCGATATCTAATCCGATAGAGATGTCAAATCACGTCGAAAACCATCACTCTAGTGTGCGCATGAGATGGAATTTATTAAAGATCAAAAAGTTTATAAGATCCCAATATAAGGATTTCAAATCAATTAAAAGTTGCCAAAAAAATTTACTTTTAAGGTACAAGCTTTTATAAAGAACTGTGGATTTAAAGGGTTAATTACTGTATAGTTTACTCCCAAAAAAGGCAACGGTGTAAAGCGATTGTCAATTATAAATTTTAAAGAAAAGGCAGACCGGGAGGTGGGCACCGGGCAGTGATTGCTTGGTAATTAGACTTTTTGAATAATTTTTTGCTTTTTCCAAGATAGGAAAAGGAGAAGTTCATGCATGACAAGCCTATGTGTTAAACATGATTGCACTGGAAGTATTTGGAACCGAAAAAGTGGTTGCCATGCATGAATAGAGAAGCACGATGCAGACAAACAGCATTGTTCACCTTAATTTTCCTCAATAAAAAAGAAAGAAAGAATGATTCCTCTAGCCACTCGAGAGGTAGGTTTTTGAATCCCTAATGATTGATTTCATTTGTTTTGTTGAGTGATGGAACTATTATGTAGTTCATTTTGAATATAGAATTGCTTGTTTAGATCCGTTCAAAGATGAAATCCTCGTGTTCCCTTAATTAAAATATTGAATGAAAGATCGTTACTCGGATCAATCAATTACGTGTAATCTTCTTTTTAGTGTGTTTGAGTTTGACCGTTCAATAAGCAAATAGGAGGGAGAGTAGGTCCCGAGGTATGATCACTTTTCTCTGCTCTCACTTTCAAGTTGATCCAAATACACTGATAACTACCCTCAATAATTGTAAATATACGATTATGACATGCCTTTAGTTATTTTCATTTTGAGATAAGTCATTTAGAAATTTTAAAATTTACTGTGAAAGTGCTATTGAGTTCAAAATAATTTTAAAAGTACGGTCAAATCTTAAAATTTATTAAAAATGTGTAATTAAGTGCCTCCGTTAATTCTATCTAATTTGATTAACAAAACTGTTGAGGTAATTTTTTATTACTTTCTCCAACCACGTGATGCTAATACTGCTTTTACTAAGCAAAAAAGGAAAAAAAACGAGAAGAAATAAAAATTTAAATAAATAAATAAAAGCTAAAAATCCATAACATCCATGCCCACCTCAGCCACCGCTTCCACAATGGCGCCCCACCACCACCTACCGCTACGGATCCAGCCTCGCACCAATCATGACCCCAAATCTGAAGTTATGGCCGATCGAGCTCAGAAAATCAGCGTTATGAATTTTGAACTCGTGATCGGTTATACTACTTTGCTTATTCTCGAAACAAAAAATTAGTGTTCGATTACTTCCCCTCAACGATCGATGCCCACAAAATCATTGTTATTGTCTCCGCTAAATTTTTTGAAATGTTAGGACAAGATTGCATTTTGACAAAGCATTAGGATTTATGACGCATTTATACATTTTATTTTCTAATATAAAAATTTATGAGAAAATTTTCTCTTAATGAACTAACAATTAATCAAACTTTTATTTATATTTTGTGATTTATGAGTTTTAAAAAAATTTTTCTCGATGACATAATGGCGGCCATTCTAGAAAATACTCAATATTAAATAAAGAAATTGCAATGGCTGAACTAAAGCCTTTCTAGAACTTTATGGGAAATGTATAAATTTAGTGGTAAACTTTTTAACATAATTTATTTGGACTATTTTGTTTAGTATATTCGGCTAATTTTAAGTGGAATCGGTGACACGAATGCTAACTGTTTTATATGACATGATTAACGCTTGCGCACATTTTTAAAATATTATGATAATTATTTAATCTTTTTATTTTATTTACTTCTTTTCTTTTTCTTTTTCTTTTTTTAACTAAGGCTAATAAGGATCATTGGCCATAAGCGCCATGGCCAACAATTTGTAATTATTCGTTATCCATTTTTTGCTCTAAAAACAAAAAGGAAGTCAAACCAAAAAATTATAATGAAGTGCATTATTCACTTATTCAACACTAAAGTTTATTTTCATAATGAATTAGAGATCATCAATGCACAAAAATGTACCTTGCGACAATTTGTAATCATCTTTTTTTGAGCCAAAGCATATTATTAGATTATCAGCCATCTCTACCCTTATAGATTATAGCCTACTAAGAGAATAATTGTCCAAGTCGTCCTGACAATTGTCTCTATTTCCTCTTCCCGCTTCCATAGAAAGGGCATCATTCTTCTTTTTGTCAAATAGTTAGATGGAACCAAATCTAGAGTAAGAATAGGATGGGAAAGACAAGGTAGATCTTCAAAGAGTACTAAAATTGTCCATTAATTGGCCTCATAATTTCCTCATGGATTATTCCTAGGTTAGGAAGTTCAAAATTCAAAATTAAAAAAAATTAAAAAATATTAATGACAGTGCGACTAGCTAAGCTAGTGTTTACATTAGCGATTTTTTTGTCAAAATTGACCAAATGGAGTTAATTGGCAAAATGAAAAAAGATTGATGACTCAATTGACATAATTTAAATGTTTATGATTAAATTGACATACATATAATAAGTGCAAAACTTCGGTATTTTCCCCCAATTTAGTAAAAAATTTAGCCTTTGTTTTGCTTAGAAGATTCACATTCTCAAATTGAATAAATCTCACGGACAGTAACAATATTCTAATTTATCCAGTCAACGAATCAAAAGACGTCGATGCCCCCCTCCCCCCAAAAAAAAAAAAAAAAACCAAGGGAAAAACAGAAAGACGACATATCAAGAATCTAGCGTGATTTATATTTACATTCTTTTAACATATGCTATGTACCAAAATGGAAGTTTATGATTATTTTTTTTTCTTAAAATAAAGTACCACCAAATGAAAAATTAATGATTGCTATGTAAGTCCCGAAAAAAATATTCACATGTCTCCTCATTTGTATTTAAATTAAATGCGCAATCAGATATTTTGTTTTTCCAAAATCTGGAATTCTGAAGAACCACATTAATTTCCTGTCAGGCTTATGCAAAAGCAGTTTGGTTGACCAACTTTTCGTGAGTACGAGCTTGATGCATGGGGTTTCGGAAATCCGCTCTTTATAGAGGAGGAAACTTCCTAATTACAAGGGTGAAAAAGTTGGAGCGTGCAGCTATTTGTTTTTAAATTCATGTCATTAGAAACACAGGCTAGTTCCAAGTGCTCTCCCTTTCTACGGTCGGAGTGCGATCCTCGAGGTGGAAAAATTCAGAGCGTTATGTCTAAAAAAATAAAAATAAAGAGAACACCCCTTTGACAAATAAAATTATTATTTTATTAAAATATTTGAATATTAAGTAATGCATTCATTGGGTTAATATTCTGAAAAACCTCAAACTGGTACATTTATGACAAATTTACCCCGATTAACTATAAAAAATCATAAACTGATACATTTATGACAAATTTATCATAAATTAATTTATTCGATCACAAAAAAACCCAAAACTAATAAATTTGTGACAAAGATACCATTCGCTAAATTGAATTAATACCACAAAAAATCACAAAAATTATAAATTATGACAAACGGATCATAAAATCATAAATTGGTATACCAGTTAATTGTCATGTGTCATTTGCCTTAATAATTTGATAAAAAAATTTAACGAAAATTAATAGAGGATAAATTTGTCACAAGTGTACCATTTTGGAGGGTAAATTTGTAAAAAGTATACTAGTTTTGGGTTTTTAGTGGTAAAAAAAATAGTTTTGGGTAAATTTGTCACATGTGTACCAATTTGGGGTTTTTTAGGGTATTAGCCCTTCATTAAACGTTTAAAATTTTCGAGCATTTAGCCGTGGTCTTATAAAATTTCATATAGTACTAAAGTCGAAAATTTTGAGTTCAAATATTACCAAACTCTTTATTTGCGTCTATATATATATTTCCATGCTTCAATATCATAACTATTGTACATATAAAATGGCTGCACATAATAGGTCTTTGGAGATGTGAGATGTTAAATAGGTCTCATGTAATCTTGTCTCCACGTTCATGTCCCTTGAATATAATAAAAAAATAAATCATATATTCATTTAAAAATTTAAGTTTCCGGGACAGTTGACTTTGATTCTCGTAGAATTTTACGGTCTTTCGTTCGAAATATTATATCAGTGCGTGTCCAATCGTGGACTGCCCATGTATTATAAGTATTGTTTTTTTTTTCTTTTCCTTGTTAAATCGATTGTAAGCGTATGGGGTGCCGTCGAGAATCATTGCGGGCCATTTTTTTTTTTCTGAATTTAAAATAAAGGCTAGTCATAGTCCCATGATATGTCTGGACTAACGCTTTGAATTGACGAACTAGCCAACTAGCAGGAAAAAACAATTAATTTAAAATGGGGTCACGTGTGTAGGTTACTTTACCAAGCAAACTTGCCAATTTCAGCCATTTTTTTTTCTGAACGGGGCGATCCTGTGAACCTCCCGATGCCATGCAGAAGATTTCATGTAGACGTGCACGAGTGTTGGCGGTCGAGTGTTACGAAGACTATCGGTGAGATGCGGAGGAAACTAATTATTATTCTTATTATTACTTTTGGCCATATTAATCATAATTGTCAGGAGCCGCGTTGATATTCTCGCTGGAAATTTAATTATAATTATTGTTATTGTAAATAGAAATTATAAGGAGACAATTTGTTGGGTATACATGTCATTCTACTCCATACCATGTCTATCTGATTACCGTATGTAGTCAGAATTATAACCAATTTAGCAGCGAAAAACTGAAGGGGGGGAGTTATGAGTCGAACATTTACCTCATACTTCAATTTATAGATAGCGAAGATGGACAAGGTATCTACGGCTTTTAGTTATGAGTTGTTTTCATTTATTTTCATGGTTCAATCTGGCGAAAGAGACCTAGAGTAATGGTAAACATGAATAATCTTTATAATTCTATTTAGAGGAAGAAATCATGGATGAAGGTGGGTACTGTTGTTATAGTTAGCACACGCAACAAAGCAAAAGTTCAATCTAGACAAGTCGACACAAAGAATACTTGAATTAAGGAAAATATACCTAACATTGAGCTCCTATGTGAGGAGGAAATTGTTGATATACACACATGAATCGTGTTAAAAAGTCTTACATATTGGAGTGTTTGTGTGATGTGAAGTAGGTAATTCATTAATTTAAATTTACGAGTAAAGGTGAGTATAATCGGATATATTGACTAAATTGGACTTTAGCTCCATCTTGACAATCTCTCATGTGAATGGTATCGTGCTCTTACCATGTGCATCTCATTAGATTGGCGCAAATCTAACTACTTTCCAGCAATTTGACACTGCTAGTAAAAAGTAGTTGATGCATGCAGAATTTAAAAACTTAAAAGATTTTAGAATCAGGAACCAAACAAAATCTAAGATGATCCAAAATTTGAGATGATTCTCCCTGAAATTTGCTTGGAATTGAAGCTTGTTCTAACTGGTTCCTTAGAAAGTGCTCCATTACACGTTCCATATAGCAAAGTACGGTCCATAAAGTCTTTCCAAACGATGATTTTCATTTTTATTTTCCATAATTCACAGCACAAAATCCCAATGCGGCCCCAGACTGCTAGTTTGACCGTCAAAATTAACTTAACTGACATCGCAATTACTTTCTTCTCCAGGGTCATTCTGAGCAGCTATCTTTCAGAGCGCAGTTCACTGTTGAAACGTCGAGACTCCGTAGCTCCAGGCAGCAGTAGTGGGACAAAAAGCGGCCTTCCCAGCGTCATTAACTTAGGAACAGCAAAGCTCATTAATGCCTCCGTCATCCCATCGTACCTTAAAAAAAGAAAAGAAAGAAATAAATAAGAACGACTTAACCACATGAGAACCCACACGCTACGCTGCACCACCCACCACGCTACGGCCCTCTCTGTTCCTCGCACCTCCTGCTTCGTAGCCGAGCGAACCCCCCCTGAGACAGCGACATTTACTGAACTGTCCAAGTCCAACTTGCGATCTCTGCCCGAAATAATTGAGGATCGAAAACCGAAAGGGCAAAGAGTTCAGGGAGCTCCACGTGGGCCACCCGCCGGGCCGGGGGGTGAAGCTTGCAGGTGACGTGTCCCGCGCGGCTGCTGACGTTGTCGGGGTTGGGGGAGGGCTTTCCTTCTCCTTCTTCCTCTTCACGCTAACCTAAGAGGGTGCGAAGGAGATCTTTTGCTTGGAGAGGTTTACGAGGACCCCCCGATTTTGGCGTCGTTCGACGGAACGGAGTTTCAGTTTCGCCAAACAGTCGATCGCATCGAAAATGACAAGAGAGGTGAGAACGAGATCCGTACCATGTTCATCTGTTCTGTCCGCACTCGCTTTCACGAGATAGAGATCGGGTTATGTGCCATGATCTTCCCTGTTTTCCTTTAAATAAACTTTTTTTTCACTTGAAGAAACTGAAAATTCGATCATCTTGATGATAGAGCACAAGGTTAGAATAACTCAAAACAAATTGTATTGAAAGAAGAGAGAGTGATAGATTTCAAACAAAATGGATGATATCATAAAAAAATTTCAAATTAATTAGTTGATGTCATATCTATTTAAGAAAAATTATTTTGGAAAAATTTATATATCACATTCACCTCGACTAATTTTTAAACAACAAAAAATCTATACCAAATAATTTTTTTTTCAAATTCAGCAATAACTACTCTATGCTGCCAAATGCTTTGAAAAATCATGTGAACTAGGGTTTAATAATATAAATAAGTAATTTCAGATTCCGTACATATTTTAGGATTAATATTAACATTTTTCTTTTGAACTTAAAACTTACATTGTATGCTCTAGAACTTGAAATTTGCCTTTTCATAGGTTTCCGAATTTATCCATATTTCATCTATATTATTAATTGCACGATTATAGTATACTAAAGCATTTAATGACCACTATTTGCTGTTACAATTCACCGACTATAAAGACATATGGAAAATATAAATATTAATAAAGTAAAAGTATCAATCATAAAATGGAAGCTCAAACTAATATTTTCAGATTATATACTCGTTATTGAACAATATAAAATATCACAAGAAGATATGAACTAAGAAAAGTATTAAAACTTATTACAAGTTATAAATTACAGGTCATGGGTTACAGATTCTAAGTTCCTTCAACTAAAAACCTAGAATCCATCAATTGAAACAAGTTTCTCAATTTTAAAATTTGAAACCTATCCTATATACTCCGAAATCTAAAATCTAGAGATTTCTACAAGTATAGTTCTCAAGTTCTAAGTTCTACCCTAACACTATAGTCACTCCTATTTAATAAGTTTAAGAGTTAATATTACGAAAAATCATAAACTAAGACATGTGTGAAAAATTTACCAAAAACTAATTTTTTTGATTATGAAAGACCCAAAACTGATACACCCACAACAAATTTATAAAAAATTATCATAAAAAATCCAAAACTAATACACTTAATACAAATTTACCAAAAACTTTTTTTAATTGTAAAAAAATCATAAATTGGTACATTTGTGACAAAATATACCAATTGAATTTATACCACAATAGATACAAAATCCGGTATAACTTTAACAAATGAAAAGTAAAATTTCAAGTTGATATACCAGTTAACTATTATGTGTCATCAAATTCAGCAATTTGACCATAAAATTTAATAGAAACTAAAAAAATTAAAATTGTCAAAAATGTATCCGTTTAGGGTTTTTGATTATTAAAAAATTAATTTTGGGTAAATTTGTCTAAAATGTACCCGTTTTTGATTTTTTATGGTATTAACCATAAATTTTAAGATTACATTTTAACTTATTTTCTTTATTTAATTTCTAGATATTAAATTATTATTTTATAAGTTTAGTTAACTTCATTCCTTTTCATTAGTTGTTTGATTTGATTCTAGATTATGTTTTATGAGATTTTATTTACTTTTTGAATAGTTTCCGATTATATTTGATTTAGGTTTCTCTTTAGGAATTTTAGGCTATTTTACGATATTGTTACTCTCTTTGAATTATATTTGAAATATTATATATATATATATATATTAATTTGTTATACTCTATTCCTACTTTAACTCTCACTATTAGACTTTTGCTCTACTCTTTTGTAAGGCAAGGTAGTTGACACCTACACTTGAAGTTAAATCATACTCACCCCAATCTCTCATGAGAATGTGACAATTCGAATCTCCTATCTCTCCATTCCCATTTGGGAATGATGGCCACTGGGATAAACTCAATCAGTTTATTGAATACCGATTAAATGGTAAGTTTTGTCTCTGTGCATGTGCTGCAAATTGCGGCTTGTGCTATTCTATTTTCCACTATGTCGGTTGGTATAGAGCAAGGAGATCATGGGAACGCAGTAATCTGTGACTATGGTTTTGGGTACAAGCATTTTGTCAACAAAGAACGAGAAGTGCAGGCTCTTTTACGGCCGTCTTGTAATAACTCGAATCATACATTGACTATCCGGCTGGAGGGTGAGGTTAGTAAAAGCAAAAATGGAAAGCCTGAGCACTACCGTGGTGGGAAGATTGAAGGAGCCTTGAAGGGAAGGCAAAGCGCCTGGGAGAGTATGGTCAAAGACGTTGTGGGTTATGAACAAAACAACAAATACTTCCTCATCTTCACAAGAAAAGCGTCCAGAAGGAGAAGAATATCTAAGTGCTTAGCTATTCAGGCCAGTACGCACAGCTGGGCCCGTTTAGTTCTTGCGCAAAAGCCCGAAGCTACTGCTCAAACCTTTTTTCTGACCAAAACCGGGCTCAAAGCCGAACCATCAGTTCAGCAAATGATTCACATTTTGCACCTCGGAGCTATGATGCATACAGTTCTTTACATCCCCATTTCGCATGCCTCTTTTGATTTCTGGTTAGATCTTTTTACTTTCCAGCTATTTGCTCATAATGTCAAGCTTCTTACATGGGAAAGTCCATCGCTAACCTAAAGACTTCTTGAGCAATCTCCAGGAATTTATGGAGCTGGTTTAAGATCTAATATAAAACTTCATAGTAGAAAGAGTGTTGTGTGGTCATCATTTTTAATCCCAACAATAGATGTTTCCTTGAGATTCACATTATGTTTGGAAAGGAGTTACTACATTAAAAATCCCAAGCTCATACACCTAAAATGCATTTACTGAAAACCAATTTCTGTCTCTAGAAATATGTCGAACTAGTACCAACACGATACATTTACTCCCACCTAATTTTCATTTGACGAAAAATCCCAAATTGATATCTCAACCCCAATCTACCATCCATTAACATTCCATCCAATATGTTGCCAAATTGTATGCATGTTAACACGTTCTGGACAACTACAACATGAATTTAATGTGGATTATGACAGATCCAAAGCATTCGGTCCATCGTCCTATTAACATGTATGTCTGCTAACACTTGTGATAGACAACTTCAAAATATGACATGGATAATGACAGATCCAAAGCATTCCTTCGAATATTCTGTTAAAGTGCGTGTATTCAATATATGTAGCATATGACTGCAAGACAAATCCGACGTGAAAGATCCCCCGCATGTTGATGGAATATTGGGTGGGATGACAATCGAGAGTAGATTTGAGTTAGGGATATTGATTTAAAAATTTCTTTGAGACAAAAATTAATTTGAGGTAAATATGTTATAAATTACAAGTATGAGATTTTTTGTGAGACAATAATTACTTTGGGATGAATGTGTCTTTAGAATTTTTGGCAATAAAGATAAATAATTTACGGTAAAATTGCTATAAAATGAGGCAAGGAGGACAATGAAGGTGTGTGGAAAAGATGGGAGAAGATTTCATTTTTCTTTCCCTTTTGGCTGTCCAAACATAGCCCAAGTGCTTAAGACATCCCACTTAATAAAAGTAAAATTTTTTATATCTTTTTTTGGGATTACCGTTAAATTTACCATCAGTATAGGAAAGTTCTTATGGTAAACCATTAGATGAGTAGCATGTATGTTTAGAGTTAATTTTGTAATTGAATCATTTCATATGTCAACTATTTAATTGGTCACTTTGTAATTTTTTTTATCCTGTCTGTGAACCTAATAAATTTCTTTTTATTGGCAAGTAAAATTCTGACTAGACCTTGCGGGGGGGGCTTTTCAGAGTTTCAAGAAATAGACATATCTAGCTGAAAGAGGAATAAGAAATGGGACTATTTCATATGTGACCCCGTACGCATGGAGGAAAGCCTGAGGTCTAATGGAGATTTCAGATTCTTCGGCATGAAACGGAGAGATGTGGACAGCTAACAAAATAACAAAAGCGATTTGTCATATAATAATATGCCTCCTCGTACATCGTTCTTTGTCGTTTCGCTCAAAAATCGCTCTTCTCGAATCGTCAACTCGATAATAAAAATAATTGCGCCTTGACTTGTTGACAGTCCTAGCCAAACGATCTTGCTCATACGCATGAATCTCTTTACGCGGGTGTTCACGTGTTAATAAATTGGGAGGACATAAATGATCTTAACAAAAGCATGAATAAGATTTTGAGCGTGGCTCGGAAGCCTTTTCAGGTAACTATCTTTATCCATATCGTGACATTATGCATTATTGATCGAGCGTGGTCAATGATCTTTGTCTAACTTATGGTCATGACCATGACTAGTGCACATGACTTGTCTTTCACCGATTGCTCTTGTCCGCCTTGACTCATTCCAATTTGAAATCTTCCCCTTTGCCTCAATTGAGGCGTGTGATCGATTTTGAGTGTCAACAATTATTTATAGAAGAGAAGATTTTTTTTTTGTTAGTCCTACTCTACTCATACTCTATAAAAGAGGAGATTATATAGCTTGTTTATCATTTTTTCTTTTTATGATATTTCACCAACCTTCCATCTGAGTTAATATTTTTTAGAAGTTAGCTATTCAAATTAATGAAGGTACATGTATCTTGGACAAGTGAATGTTGCACAGCTTGTGTTTTATGTCTAAGTCCACACAAATAAAAAAATAAAGAAAACAAGAAGAAGAAGAGTCAGCCCTAAATCTCGAATCGGTCCGAACGTTCAGATCAGGGCCAAGATTTAGTTCACTCTTTTAGGGCTCGAGCTAGTTCTTAGGATCCAGGAAACGCCAAGCTCCTAAATGCGTTTGAACAATACCTAAAGATATGTAAGAACCTCACTCCTACCATAGTTGCCGGGTCAGGCCCGATACAATCTTCGGATCTCGTAAGTCCTTCCGGATCAAAAAGATCAAGGCTCGCTGTAGCCAAAGCGTGCCGACTTTCGTTGAAAATTTGCATATCAAGATCGTTATTGCCGGTATATTGATTTCAAATTTGTATTTTTGCATCTTAGACGTTTGATGTACCAATGAAAAGAATTACAGGCCCAGATCGAACGGGAAGTGGTTTGGGCCGATTATATGCTAATGCTTCTGCATTCTATTCTAGGAATTACACGTAGAAAGCCAAAGGTATGTATGGCTAAGAAGTTTGTCAAACCACTTTCTCAAGGCCGAATTGCCCCCAGTATATATTGTTGACTGGGATTTTGTAGTTTTGAGTTCTCTTGATGATGATAAACGTCAACTAGATCATTACAAGTCCCATTGCGATTCTCTGACTAGACGATTACTTTACTAAGTGGAGATCTGCTCGAATTACTTATATTTCGATAATCCCATATTCCAGTTATACACAACAGAAGATATACTGAAGATAAATTAATCTACCACATATGCTTGAATTCAAATTATACTAACATAAGAGCGGGCCATCTCGATTGTTCAAGCCAACGTGCTCGGGTCGTTTCCTTGGTAGCAATCGGCCACAGCCACGCTCCTCTGCACGTTCTTGTAAGTGTACCGCCGGGCCAGGAGCGTGTAGACGATCAAGTTGACAGCCGCCATGCCAGCCAGAAGCCAGTAGAATTTGTCCAACCGGCTGCTGTTCAGGTCCTTGCCAAACCAGCTGCGGCCATGCTGCTCCGTCAAGCGATCGACTGCTGTGATCATGAGACTGCTCAGGAAGTTGGCAGCGCCGATCACACTGAGATACAAGGCAATGCCCAGGCTCCTCATGGAGTCTGGCACCTGGTCGTAGAAGTACTCTTGCAGCCCCACCAGAGTGAAGCCGTCGCCAAAGCCAACGATCAGGAACTGTGGGGCAAGCCAGAACACGCTCATGGACATGGAGCCTGTGAGAGGGTTCTGCCGCACGACAGCCAGCCTCCTGTGCTCAACCACGGCGGCCACGACCATCGTTGCAACTGAGAAGAGCATACCGATCCCGATCCTCTGTAGGATATTGATGCCACGCTCTGAGCCTGTTGTGTGCCGCAGTATTGGCACGAGCACCTTCTCGTAGAGGGTGACGGAGATGATCATCCCAATTGCAGCTAGAGCATAGATTGAGGCTGGGGGGGATCAGGAAGCCGCCGACATTTCTGTTGAGGGTCGTGCCCTGCTTGATGAAGAAGGTCGCTGACTGTGCAACGCATATGCCGAACGGCAAGGTGGCTAGCCAGATTGGGATAATGTTCAGGATCAACTTCATCTCCTCAACCTTGGTCACACTCGCTAGCCGCCATGGATTTATTTGCTTCTCAGTTGAACTTTCATTTCCCTCAACGATAGCAGCCTTGTCTAGGAACCTGAAATAGAAGTCAATCAAAATTGGATTAGACTAGGGAGATATCAGATAAAAATTCACTGAGATTTCGTGATATTCTCTGTTTCAGATATCAATTTTGCATGCATATAAATTATGTGTATGAGCTTACTTAAGGTTGCTGGTGTGGCACAAAAGCCTGCCTTGTGCCTTTTCGGGCTTCGAGACTTCATACAATTCTGAAGGCTCGGAAGGATGAGGAAGATTTCTCTTGGCAATAGCCGCCACTAGAACTTGCAACATCGGGGTCAAGGGGCTTCCCGTTGGCAACCGATACCGATAGAAGGGCCTGCCAATGATGAAAATCACCAGAGACATGGCCATGACTGCGGCGAGGAGAATGTCGGCAGCACCCCAGTTGACGTGGTCCTGCACGTAGACGACCGCTGTGACACTGAGAAGGAGCCCGCAGCAGAGGCCGAAGTTCCACCAGTTGAAGAAGGACATCTTCTTCTTCCTCTCCTGGGGGTGATCTTCGTCAAACTGGTCGGCCCCGAAGCTCTCAAGCGAGGGCTTGTGGCCTCCCGTCCCAATTGATATCAAGTAAATGGCCAGGAAAAACACAACCTCATGCGCTTTCCTGGGTTCCTGGCACAGGTGGCCAGGCTCGCAAGCCTTCAGGCTCGGGACGAACCAGGACAATGTCAGGAGGATCAGACCCTGCCATTTATCACATTGAGAGTCGCTAAAAATTGGATTGGAACCGATATTTATCCATAAACATAAGCATTTATCAAGTTACATATATGTACCAGGAGATAGATGATCACGGAGATGAAGACCGTGGAGTAGCGGCCCAAGTAGGCGTCGGCTAGGAATCCCCCGAGAAGAGGCATCAGGGTGGTGACACCAGACCAGTAGTTGACGCTCTTCGCTGCCGTCTTAATGTCCTGGTGGATGACCCTGGTGAGGTACAGGATCAAGCTCGTGGCTATGCCAAAGTAACTCAGCCTCTCGCTGAACTCTATCGCTGCATAATTTTCATCATTTTGTCAGAAAATAAAAATATTTTGTAGGCAAAAGGTAATTTATCAATACTACTTCCCGGAAATGTATTTGACAGCTCCAGTTGATCGCACTATGGTCCAAAGTCCTAAGGAGTTTTAAAGCATGACAACTTTTGCGGCCACTGAGTAGGGCACTACTATTATTGAATCTATTTGATCAATCGGTGGCTCCCTATGTCATTAAAATTTCGGCAATTGATGTTCAGGAAGTGCAACAACCAAGTCAACTATTGTTGAAATAGAATAGTAGAAATTTTAGTAGGGGAAAAATCATGTAAGAATATAGTACATATTCTAAACTGGGTCTCATGTGAGTTTTATTAAATTCGACGGTCGATATTAAATTTAGGATATATACGGTCACTGGGCCCTTTCTCTAGACAAGGGGGTCCAAGTCCACATGTCGTGTCCCTCACATGATTAATCTTTCGTATTCTTATTTAGATTATGCTGTGCTTTTGTGGATTGGACACTATGTATGCATGTACATCTGGCCTTATTTCTTTCCATGAGAAAATAGAGCACTAGCCACTGCTGAATGCACATGGCGCGCCTGGGCCACCAAGCAAAAAACCCTCATGATACTCGAGAATTTCTGCGTTTTGTCGAGAACCTAGAACTGTATAACCAAGATAGGAGTCTTTTTGTACGAGGAAGATGCCTACGAAGCTTTGGCAATCGAAATCCAAGGGACCCAAAAGGAACAGAAACCTAAAAAAAAGGCAGGTGAGAGGCAAGTGGGCAACTGATCTTTTATTCGACACAGCTGGTGAAGTTGATGGATCCTCTGAAGAGAACTAATTGATGACCAGAAAGAGACATTTTTCAAAGAAATCAACAGCGTCATTAAGCAAATTGTATTCATGTGCTAGAGATAGAGGATTCAACGCATGCGTGCACCTTATTATGAGGATTCCACACTTCCAAGGAAGATAGGGTTTCCATAACATCTTCCTCTCTTAAAAAACAGATCTTAAAAAAGAAAAGAAAAAAAGAACAAGAATTTAAGATAGGGAGTTTCAAGAGAATAACTTAGTTCTTAATCAATGGAACTTTGGTATAATAGAATATTATAATCATATCACCGCATTTTCTCTTCATCGTGAATAAGATAATTATATCATCAATTATTTTAATGATTGCCTAAAATACTTGTGAAAGACATTTGTAAAAGAATTTCAACTTTCAAAAGAGTGATTAAATATTTTATATAAAAAGGCAACACTTTCAACCTTGAGTGGTAGTTAATAGACAAGATCATTTGAAATTCCCGAACTGGTCCTCAAAAAAGTTGACTTTCCTTTTCTTCTCCACAACATGACCCACAAATATATATATTGCTTTTTGGGAGATTGGGCACTGTTTGGAATCTGCCTCGTCTACGATTAGCACGAAAACCCTGTGGCCACTTTTCTTGGTAATGGTGAAAGTTCTCAGGTCCACGGATTCCAAGTGTTGCTAACTTAGCTTTTAGCTAAACATCAGTGGTCATCACTATTCAACGCAATCGCAATCACACACTAGAGAAAAGAGCAAATATGCGTTTTCCTCTAATTGGACTGCACAAAAAAAGCAGCTTTAATGATTCTGTAAACTATGGTATTTAATTAGGGGTCCCACTAGCTTCCTCCTCTAGATAATATATTTATCTGAGATATAAAGAAGACATCCATATATCGAGAACAGTAATATATATATATATATATGTGTGTGTGTGTGTGTGTGTGTGTGTGTGTAAACATATGCTAGAATAAGCATTTTTATTTTTAGACATCGGATATGCAGAGAAAATATATGAAATCCCAATAAAAGTAGTCTACATCAAATATACGTACATAAAATATGGTAAAGTAGTACAATAAGAATGCTTATGCTTTCTTTTGAATAGAACAACATGTGGGTTCACATAATTCGTAACATAGAAGGATTAGTGGCTTGAGGGAATTGCCATGATCCTTCCAATATTCATTTTCTGTGGCCTAGAGAACAAGCAAATGCATTTAGAGAGAGAGAGAGAGAGAGAGAGAGAGAGAGAGAGATGCTTGTGTTGTAAGCTTTAATGTGGCTATAGTTCGTGAGAGAGAGAGAGAGAGAGAGAGATGCTTGTGTTGTAAGCTTTAATGTGGCTATAGTTTGTGCTTGTGTTGTAAGCTTTAATGTGGCTATAGTTCAGGTAGTAAATATTCCTTAGCGATAACGAAGAGAGATATATAGTAGATATTCCTCACCAATGATGAAAAGAGAGGCCTTCCAAGCTCCTGTGGAAGCTCGAAGAGGGACTCTTCCTTTGTAATCCACAGAAGAATCATGAACCCATTTCTCCTGATCAATATCGCGATGATGAATCGCGTCTTTTGCTTCAGTTGATCCATTTCTTTTCTCCATCTTTCTTTTTTCAGCTTGAAAAGAGAGAGAGAGAGAGCTTCAATGACCAAGTTTAACTTAAGATGTGGTGTTGGGTTTTTGGATGGTTGTGGAGGAAAAGGCTCGCTTTGGAGCTCCTTTTATAGGAGGGGAAAAGGGCCTTTCGTGACTAGGGAAGGGTTGAAGTTGAGATTCCAAAAAACTATAGGTATGAACTGGGGGGCGAGTTCTCAGCCTAGGAATTCTGCGGTAATTGATTGCGATTTTGTGTGCGAGAGAGAGAGAGAGAGAGAGAGAGAGAGAGAGAGAGAGAGAGAGAGAGAGAGAGTCTTCATTTTCTAATCCACTTAGAAGACATGTGGCTGTTGGTCTCTAGATGGGAATGGCATCCATGCCCAATAGGAGCTTTTCTCCACCGCACTTGGACCAAAGTCAGCAAGAAAAGTGGCTTACCCTTAAAAAAAAACAAAAAACCAAAGAAAAAGATGAAGAAGAATATAGTGGAAATTGCATAGGCCCAATAATGTAATTTTCAAATAGTGCTGCCGTTCTTATCTTAAAATTCACCTCAAATGCGAATTAAGGAAAACAAATAAGAAAGCTCGAATTATAATGTGGTCCAGGGGAGTGTTGCTTCTTTTTCAGTGTCAAAGCCCATTTTAATTGGTGCACCATGGAACATTTGAAGTACGGGAAGAACAGCGCTTTCATCCTACTTATTGAATTATGGTATGTGTTCCATTTCATGTGAGTTTAATCACGTTCAAGTTTTATCTGAGATGGAAAAGATCTTAACACGCTAAAAATGTGTAGGGTTTAGGAATGGGATTCACCCGTGTTTTCTTAATTGTGTAAATTAATATAGCAACGTACAATTTAAGATGCTTTTGATCTCAGAGAGCATGTGGCGATAAATCGTGGATGCAATGCATGATTTGAGGCAGGCAACCTATGTTTGTATAACATCAAATCTTAATAAACCTTCTGTCAAGATTGCGAATCTTTGAAGAGAAAAAATAGTGAAGAAGATAAGCGAATTTTACATGGAAAATCTTTATAAAATCAGAAAAGGAAAAAGTATGGTGTCACACTAAACAATCTCTTTATTATCAATATTACTATTAAATTTCTAAGCTTCAGATTACAACTACCAAAGATATCACTCTAATATATAGCAGGAGTTTAGGGTATATATCTAATATATACATAATAGTTATGACATAAATTACATATATGCTATTAGCATTAAGAAATTCTATTCTTTACATTAACATGAAAATCACATGTATCCCATTAACATAAAAGCACTAAACTTTTGTCAGACTTCGTAACTCCATCGCCTTCCACTATTTCTTCCTCTTCTCTTCTTCCCCTTCTACCTCCGCCTTCACCTTCATCATCTCATCTGACCGCCCCCATTTTCAGTGGAGCTACATCGCCTCCTCTAGGATGGTGGCACCATTTCGACTCTCTCTCTCTCTCTCTCTCTCTCTCCGTCTCTCCCCGCCACTAGTAGATGCCAATGTGGTCCTGGACCTCCTCGTGCTTCCATTTGCTTCCATTAAGAGCTCACATATATCTTAGCATTACTCTCAATCTTGACGGCTATGCCCAAATCGGGAGAAGGATCTTTAGACTTGGAGGTCCATTTTCCGATCTCTCGTAGTTGTCGATGAGTGGCATGTAATTACTGATGAGTAAATTTTAACCAAGGTTGAGCTACGGTACAGAGAGAGAGAGAGAGAGAGAGAGAGAGAGAGAGAGAGAGAGAGAGAGAGAGAGAGAGTATCTTGCCTAGGTATGTTTATAAGATGGGACTAGAGGATAAGTTGGCAGGTCTAGTTCTAATAATTCCAAATCACTTAGATTCGGGGAAGCTGAATCTAGCACCTCAAAATCTTAGTGAAAGTGGGGCGGTTAGAGACGAGCCTATTAGACTCAATTTGATAATATGATATTGATGATCTTACTTCCTAAAGTTCTCTACTGATATATACATATATATATTTAATTTGTCTGGTTTGGATACATTATTGCTTGGAATAATTACTGTAGTAGGATTAGGATGGGTATGCTTTTTTCGCTAGAATAGATAATTGACTGAAAATAGGTTTAAGGTATCATCAAAAAACAAAAAATGTCGAGATTCTAAGATAAATTTTCCATATCTCTCGTTATATAAAGAATCATGTTAAAAAGTTTCCTAAGGTAGGAGATTTAATTTGGAACGATTATATCTTCAAAATCTATCTTAGAGATCTTTCTGTCAACCTCCCACCAAAGGAGATTGCGTTATTCATATGATGACCTAAATTCATGCATGATGCATTTACTTTAACCATTCTTTCGACAATGCTTATATCAATGTCACCTTTTTTCGTTTTGCTAGAAAATCAGTGGCAAACCTATAATTGAGCACCTTAGGACTTTTTTTCTTTTTTAAAGAGCATGCATGTATCTTGGTGATTAATTTAAAGTTAGTAGATAATGAAGTATGCATCATCTGATACATCTTTTGATATGGAAAAACAGTGAGGATGAGTGATTGGCATCAGCGACCCCACTAGACTTTACTACAAGAGTTTCACCTTTGCGATAGAATGTCGTCCGATGCATTATTTCTCAAAAAGAACAAGGGCAGCTAATTGATTGATCTGGCTAAAGCATGGGGTAATCCTAAGTCTTTATTTGCTGTCATGTTCTTTGAGAGAGTGAGAGAGAGTGGGATTCACAAAATCTCTTGTTTTTATTATGAAAACCTTTTTCAGTATTGTACAATATTCATTAGAAACTATATATCTATTTCGGGTGAAAAAAAATATCTTCTTCCAATCATGGTCGGAGCATCCCGGAAAAATCATGTTTTTCTCGTTGTATCTTGGGATTTTGTCTACTTTTATTGGGGCTATCGTTTGAAATCCACTACTTCTGCTGCAAGCAAAAAATATTTTTTCAGAACGGCTACTCTTCCTCCCTAATTCCTGAGAGCTGAAGACTGAAATAACCCTATAGCCACTCATCAGGAATTAATTAGTCTATAGTGCGAATTGTAGACCACTCTCCAGAATGACAGGAACTCAGCTCCTCAGGTACATCAAGTTCAAGGGCATCATTGAAGGTTTGATGTAATACTGCACGTTTGTAATACACCTATGATTCAACCGATTCTACCCCCTATCGCCTAGCAAAAACAAAATGAGGTCACCATCCATCACGCACTTTCTTTTTCCCAGCTGATTTCCTTGTCTCAGATTCTGCTGGATACGGATCTTTATTAAAGCCCAAGCATTATCTTATGCAATAAGCATCGAACTCTTCAGCCCCTAGCAGGGTACTATGGGATGCGTGTGAATAGTTCAAGCGCAGTGCAAATCGTGCCCCTCTCGCGCAAATCGTGGGGATTGGTCCTCGTTTTTAATTCTCTAGTTTGTGAGGAACCGTTTCTATCACCAAACAGCTTTAGCCAGTTGAAGGATTCCAAAAGCAGCTGTTTCAAGTTCCATATGTTGTCTGCAAGACTATGAACAGGCTATTGGAACTGGAAGTACTGGTGCGCATGGTTATGAACTTTTTATTCATGTGCCCGAAGGAAGATGGCCATTACAGTTCGATTCAAGTTTATGGAGAACTTACCAATAATCTTCTTACGTATATCCGACCATTCTTTAATTCTGAAACAAAAGTAGTCTTTTTTTTCCCTCTCTCGAAAGAAATATAGTATATTTTACTTGAAGAATAGCTACTTTTCTAAGTTGATCAGATGGGAATTGGGTATTTTCTTGTTTAGCAGACTTGCATGGTTGAGTGTAGGGCTATCAACGGTTCAGATTTTCACAATACTTGAACCTAATCGAAATATTTGGGCATGCGTTCACTGTGACCTAACCCGAGACCCAAACCACATGTGAACCGCACCGAAAATGCGGCACTGAAAACACTGTTTGGTTTGGATTTTTGGTTTTTTTTTTTTTTTTCCTTCTTCCGATTAGCTCGAATTTGCTCTCCCATGGATGCCATCACCGCCAAAACCTCCACCTCTTCTATAGCCATGTTCGTTGCCGTCTACCTTTCAAGCCACGATGTCGTCCTCCGCGTATGGAGCCCCAAGGTTTGGTGATCGGTGAAATCGAAAGGTAGAGAGAGCAGATCTAGGAGCTACTGTTGCAAAATAGACAAAGTTTTTACCATGTATGAACGAGCTCAACATGGAAGAGAGAGAGAGAGAGAGAGAGAGAGAGAGAGAGAGAGAGAGAGAGAGAGAGAGAGAGAGGCAATTGGAACGCACCTGATCTAGATGGTAGACTTGAGTCCAAGTCTGTGTTTGTTTGGTAATCAACTCACTCGGTTCGGGTGGTTCAGGTTTTCTTAACATCCCTAATTAAGTATCTATTGGCAACACAACATAGCTTCAAAAGAATATTTATGAAATAAAGTAGAACATTGTGCTCTTTATTGTTTTACCTTAATCATACACAACGAAAAGCACATATTGCTTCCTTGCCAAACCACTTTGATGAAAAAAATCTCAGGTAATGATGAAGCTCATTATATACATATATTGATAACTAGAAGTATACTTTTCTAGTGAAAGCTATATATATATTAGCAAGTCTTTATTTTCTGATAGATAGAAGATTATACAAAAAGTTATTTTTCTCCGATAAAGCATAAGCTTGTACTAATGGATTTCGATCTTTTATCGTACACCCCTTGTGGTACCTCAATATATTTCAACCTTAGATTTATAAAAATAATAACTTAATTGATGAATGAGATCTTTTGAAGTGCCAAAGAGACCACCGTATGGGATAGATGATTTTTCGTTTATACTAATAATACGATACCATTATTGCATACATCACGTATATGTCATCTAATTGGAAGTGCATAATACTCTCTTTCTCTCTCTACACTCAACTCTCTCCCCCCCCCCCCTCCCCCGCGGCCGACAGGAAGAAGATAATGCCACTTTGAATTAATTAATTGCCCGACTTCAGATATGCTCGAGGAAAGATTACCACCTTGATTACCCCTAAATTAACACGATTAATTAAATATATAAGAAGGGATAATGCCAACAGAACGGCAAAAGGTTGGATGATTGCTGATGATGCTAAATGGACCTTTCTTACGACCACGAAGGGCATTAAAATACTAAACAATCTATTTGACCCGAATGTTCACGTGGCAAGGCAATAAATCCCTTTGAAATGACAAATGATTTGATGTGCCTTAAGAAGAAAAAAGAGCACTTTGTATCTATTTTTACCTTCTGTGGATCAAATTGATTTCATAATATATAGTGGCAGCATGCTGTTCGCAACCACCGAAATATGCTGATGATGTCTGCGAGTAAGTGACGAAAATTAAAAAGGACGAGTATAAAATTTTAATTCGTTTTTGTTTCTGGAGAGAATATTGATGAAAGATATTCCATAATCACTTTCGCATTTGTGAATATCTGTGGATCTTTTAATGCTATATTTAGATAATTCGTTTTCATAATGGGTAGGCTAATTTGTATGCACCGTATTTCTCTTCCCTACGTTCTTATGCATCTGTGCTATTAAATGAAGTGAAAGTCTGAGTTTTTCTGTTTTTTATTTTTTTTATTTTTGCAATGGCAATATGGTATCATAATAAACGGATCCGGAGATATTCACAAAATGAAAATCTTGTAGATTATGTAATCAAGATTATGAAATATGTTCCATTGAATATGATGATCTGTTGGTCTAAATGGGTCCGCCAATCTTTTGAGAAATGAAGCACAAGCCTGTGAAATATAAAACGTGTGTTAAATGAAAAGCCTTCGAATTGGGCTAGTGATAGAACAATCCTACAATACATGATAGCATATTTACTGTCGTGCTATCAGAATTTTATTGGATTTTGCACATATCAGCTCTATGTCAATGTCTTTGGATAGCCTAGGTTAGACCAATCTTTTAGTGGCAACTCATGATGGATGTTTAGGTTACGTTTAATTGTCCGGATTTCTAATCGGATAGGATTGGATATGATAGGATATGAAATCCTGTGATTTTTTTTTTATATCCTATCCATTATTTGGTGAATCACTATTAAAGTTGGATATGTTTACATCATATTATGTACATTTTTTTGATATAAACGGCATATCATTGTAAATGAACCTAAATGTTAAAATCTCTGATAACACTATTCCTTAATTTATTTTTATTTTATTTTTCCTTTGTTTTATATCATTTTCTTTATTATTTCTTTTTTCCCCTTTCATCATTCTTTAATAAAATTTTATCAAATAGTAAACTGTACTAACATACATAAAATACAAAAATACCTAAAATATATAATAAATATAAATATTTAATTTATAGATTGAATGTTTATTATAAGATACAATTAAAGTTGAATATATAAATTAAAATAAGATTAATTAAAAATATATATTTTTATATTTTTAATTTCTTAAATTAGAATTCAAATATTATTTATTTTGAAATATAGTTTCAATTTTGTTAATTTAATAATTTTTTTATGCAAGAAAAATAACTTTCCTATTATGAACATTAAAAATCCTATCCACCTTTATCCCACATTCCCCATGAGATAATTTTATCCTGTCTATATTTCCCCTATATCTGACTTTATCCTGGTTTTTGAGCGAGCATCAAACATAGGATAAAATAAATCATATCCTATCCCGAATTTTAGCATGACTGCCAAATGTAGCCTTAGTGTTATCTAGAATTTAGGTTATCTATCTTGATCTATTTATCTTCTTTCCAGATAAACTCTTGTTGAAACTGCCCATAGATATAACGCAAGAAAGTAATTTTTTTTAATTAATTGATGAATTAATTTGACTATTGAGCTATCCAAGTATGGCATTAATCTTTCAAAGCATGGATTATTGTTCGTATCTCTTTCCTCCGTCTGTCTAGATTCTCCCTCCTTTTCTACTATATGAATTCCATCCCCTTTCCACAATTCCATGTTATTTTTGTTATGCTCTTCCATTTTTGTCAATTAGTATCAAAGTGATATCCATTCTCCATTACGTATGTATGGCTAAGGTCTCTCTTCATTTCTAGCACAAAAAAACCCTAGCTAGAGTTTTATCCATGTAGAGTCATCTAAGATGAGTAGTAGATTCCAAAAGAAGGCCTAAGCGTAAGATTTCTATGATAATCAAATTATTGGACGTCCCTCATCATCCTTCATAGTGTAATCAGGTGATTTTTTTAATACACGAATTTGATGGTTAACTTTATTTATATGTGTGAGGTTATTATTATTCTTTCGCGGGTGATTTATTTGATTTAATGAAAAGGAGCCTTGAAAATAATTGCTCGTGCTATTTATCTTTTGTTGAGGTGCCCTTCAATAGAGAGCCAGCACTACAAGTGGTATGGGATTATTGAAAGTATTTAATTAAGAAAGAAAACTAGCAACCGCAAGAGTGAAGTGCTCACCAACTGACTAATTAATAAATATTTGATTGACATAATTCAACTCCTTAGTTGAAATTTTGAGCAGAAGAAAGAAAACTTAATAAATGTTTCAAGTCAACTAATGGGTGACAAAAGTGGTCTTGCTTTTCTTGGTGGTCACAGCACTTCACCCATGTATCAAATAATCCACCTACTTAAATTGAGAAAAAGACAAAGTATTGTCATTCCTCGACCTATTATATACCTTTGGCGCTGCCATTTGAAGCAAAACATTCATTGGGGGATTGAATGATGGTAAACGTCTCAAATTCAAAGAACCACGTGTTTTTTATTGTGTACTTGGGTTTCTTTTTCTTCCCTTAAGATCAACTCAATGAATCGAAAGTCAATAGAGCTACTCGGAAATGTCAACTCTCAATTATTAATCTCTTCCCTTGTTTTCATCTACCAATGAGCTGAATCTTTGAAGTTCGATGCCTTCGTTACCATGTAATTTGTTACCATGTAATTCGTTACCATGTAATGGGACCAACCTCTCACAAAGTATGTACATCCTCGAGTTATTAATGAATTTAAACGAGCAAAAAAAAAAAAGAAATCAAAACAAGAAGAAGAAACCAAATTGATTTGTTTAGTGAGATCTATACACAAGAAGACTCTTATTGGTGAAGGTACAAGCCTTAGGGACGACTCGAGTCTCGTTTCAGGCACAAGGCGAGTTATCGAGTGATGGATCATCAATCATTCGTCGAAGCGTCGGTGGTGTCGACAATTGCAGCATATTTTGCACGTTTTCCTCTGAAAAAGGAATTCGAAAGATGACATCATTTCTTTGACAAGAATATATTCGGGAAAAGAAAATTAGAGAAAAAGAAAAGGAGGAGGATCATTGCAACCCTAGATTCAGACCATATATACCATACGTGCCCTCTTCATATAAAAAAAAACGTGAGTTAATTAAGATTGAAAATGGGGTTAGTCAGTTTGGTGGGATCTTGTTCCTGTTTTTTTTTGACCGATACCTTTTTTATTTTCTTTTCCGTGTTCTCTCCTCTTTCTATTCATTGATTGAGTACAGCTATGTGTAAATCGCTTTCACCGGATACCTCAAGCACTTTCGACTTTGCGAGTTCGAATGATCATAATGGTCTCTCTAGACTTGGAGGGAGTGATTCGTGTGCTTGATCTGGGCATCATCAAAGGATCAAGTCGTTTTCGAAATCTCCATCGTTTCATATTCGATCAATTTATATGATTGCTTATTAAAGGGATTTCCTCAGAATATGTATCCCAAGTGAGATCGATAGACGTTTAGACGTCCTCTGGACATATCTATTCCAGATATTTTTTGATTCCATATGAGAACTTCGTGATCACAATGATTATACAAATCTAGTTAACCTAACTTCAAGTTAGGTAGTTCCAAGAAATTGATTTTTTTTTATACGAAGACGATGTGTTAGAATTTGAGTTGGACTTTTTTGTGCAGACTTATCAATTTGCGATAGCAAGGCGAGAATTTAGAGTCTGAGATTCACAGCTGATTTGAATAATTCATTATGCTCTAAAAGGAACACTATTGTCACTTAGTAGCTTTAAGTTAATTGGTTTTGACTTTAATTTTTTATTATGTTAGATTTCATGTAATGAGTCAAGTGAAAAATAAGATACTTGTTTCATTCGATGGAAAGATATCTAAAGGAAATTCGCATATTACCAAGTATATTGACGAAGCCTGGCGAAAATTAATGTGGATATGGTAAGAAACAAATAGCATTCCACATATTATTTTTAGCTATTATCAAACAATTTTTTCAATGTATTCTCACAACTTAAAAGGTCTAGCCCTTTGATTGATAGTATTAATTTGGTTTTGAAAGCTCGTCCAAAATTGAAAATAAGCAAAAAAAGCAATTGATCCCTCTAGGTTATCGTCATTTATAAATATCATTCTTGAAGTGAATAAATTTAATTATTTGCAAGTGGTGTAACATTTGATGCTACCGCATGATTGGCCGATTGTGGCCTAACATCGTCGGGGTCGATAGCTAGTACTAGATCTGGCTCGGAGAAGGGTCTCAAGTTTATTTATTTATTTATTTTTTAAAAAGAAGCAAATGTTTTTGATAAGTGTGATTTTTTCCAAACAATATTAACCAAAATTGCTTCCTAATTCACTTTTACGTTACACAATATCAAATACTATTTGCATTTCGAAAAAAAAAAAATCCTTTAACTTAAAGTCCTCTATAATTCCTCAAAAACTTTCTTCGGAAAGTGCAGCCATAGTACAGAGACTATATATGTTATTTCTTACTCTATTGTCTTTGGTCCTGAATATTGCTTATAGCACTGTGTACTCATAATAAATTCAAAAGTGAATTATGACATGCATGGTACAAGCTGTGTGAACCATGTTTAACAAGAGATGATGGTTAAGTCAATAGCTAGTAAACATGCCAAATAGATGAATATTCTCTAAGCACTTTTCAACCTTCTAGGCTAGGAGATTAGTCCAACAGTTTCCTTTAATCAAGTATTGAGAGCAAAACTTTAGCTGAATTGGTCATTACAACAAAGTATAGATTCATGTGAAGTACTCGAAGAAATTTTCGTTGGCCTGAAAATTTTCTAAATTCTCACACGATTAATCTACTGTCACCATTACCAATAGCAATTTATCTATTTTCCCGCTGGTCTCATCGATGGAGAGAAGGCACAACACCAACCGTGCGATATCTATAAAAGAAAAGCATAAACGCCATGCTACTTGCTATCAAGAAGACAAAAAGCCTCTTGTTCGGGCATGTCAGAAAGCATCTTGTCTCACAATTCACAAGTCCCGGTTTGTACTTCACGAATTTGTCAATTAAATGGATACATGTCAACATGAGATTCATTTAACCTAGGTTGTTATTCTAACACCAGGACGACATTTGCCTTTTTAAAAAAAAAAAGAAAAGAATAACATTAAATCTTGCCTATCGCTGGTTTTTTTTTTAATCATTATTCTAGATATCAATGAATAATGCTTAATTTGATTTCTGAGATATCCAATTATATCTCGAATTTGAGCCTATTATACATTACTCAGTCATATATTAAGATACAAAAAATATCAGTGCTAATAAACTTAAACTGTTAGATAAATACATGATTTAATAATTTTAACACTCTTTCTCACATGTTGGATGGACTTTGACCTAAGACTAAAGCGTGAGAATATGTAACAAGGGATCTTGAATTCAAATTTATGATTTTTTGCTCTAATATCACTTACGATTTTGTGGGATCTTTTAATATCTCTTAGGTTAGTTTGGTGGAATTTTGTTCCTTTAATTTGAGTAATACGTGCGCATATATATAATCTTTTTTCTATTCTCTCTCTTTCTATTCGATAATTGAGTGGATGATGCCATCAAGAGCAATGTGGTAATCGCTTTCATTGGACACCTCAAGCAGTTTCTACTTTACTAGAGTTCGAATGATCATGGTCATCTCACTAGACTTGGAGTCAACGATTTGCATGCGTGATTAGGGATGATCAAAAGTTTGCGTCGTTTTCGAAATCTCCGTCATTTCACACTCGATTAATCTAGTTGCTTGCTATCGACCCAAAAAAAAAAAAAAAAAAAAAAAAAAAAATTAGTTGCTTATCATAGAGACTTTCTAAGAATATATATGCGTAAGCGAAATTGATAGGTGTCAGCATCTTTTGAAAATGTCTCTACCAGCATATATTTTGATTCTACAAGAGAACTTCACTATCACATCGATCATATAAATCTAGTAGACCTAAGCTTCAAGTTGAAGTTAGGTCATTCCAAGAAACACATCTTTCTACATGAAGACGATATAAGGTCAGACTTGAGTTGGACTTTTTTGTGCAGGCTTATCAATCCGTCGTGGCGACATGAGAATTCAATATGTGAAATTTAGAGCCTTTTGATAACCCCATTATGTTCTGAAATTGAGGAAAAAACATCACTTGTTAGGTTCAAGCTATTTAATTTTCACTTAAAATTTTGATTGCGTTAGAAATTCACAAGACAAGTCAAGTAAAAAATAGGTTACTTGTCTTATTCAATGAAGCCTTGCAAATATTTTTTTTCATTCATGTTTAGAATAAGAAATTAGTAAAATTCCAGACACTTTTTTTTTTGGTGAAAATAAAATTCCAGACACTTGATTTTTAGCTATTATCAAAAAATTTCCTTTTAAAAAATTTCACAACCTAAGATTGTTTGTTTAAATCTTCAGATTGTATGAGGAGGGGTTATGGACCATTTCTTCCATTTCTTGCTATATCTAGGTCTAGATAAGATGCTTAACATATATGTTAAGGTTAGATAAGATGCATGTTTAGGAGTTGCAAGAATGTAAATAAGAAAGGGGTTCTGGCAAAGTAGAATCCTAACCGAACGACTATGTTCATCTTGGAGCTGGAATTGAGTGATCACCTCCCAAAGAATCCAAAAGGTTACTTCAAATTTACTTGCTGGGATTGAAATTAAATATGTAAAAGTAGTGTCCATCGAATTAAGATTTTAATTGGAGTGCTAAGCAATGTTCTAAAGATGCATATCACTCGTACAAATCTCCTTGCTTGAGATGCAAATGCCGTGGACCATCTCTTATTCTCATCTTCCCCCCTCATTCAACACATCGTTAGAGGTATGCCTGAGCGTATTAAATACAAAAACACCATCAAACCCTAATCTCTCTCCCTCCCGCCCTCCATCTGATTTCACTCACCCATGGTCGGCGCCGTTAATCTCCACAATCAACACGGCCCGTCCCACCATTTCTGATTCCATATTTCATCTCCTCTCTCTTGATCTCACTCACTTGTGCTGTCTCGGTCTCTCTCATGTTGGGCTGGAGAGAGAGAGAGAAAGAGGGGGAGATGATTCTTTTAATGCCCATTCGTAATTAATAGGCAATCATAGCTATGTCACTATGTGGCACGCATCCAAAGTTAGGTGCAACAAGTTGAGATTATGCATTTGTAACTTAACTGAGAAGTTATTACATTCGAAAGTTTATTAGACGATGTATATAGATCTTGTAAATTGATATCATCTCAATCATTAATTATATGTGTCCCACTATAGTGTTTACATGATCAACATGGCTTCTCAAATCCAACATGGAATTTGGGATGTCACAAGTTCCTTCATTTAAAAAATTGATGTCCTCATTAGTGTTGAGTTTATTGCCCGACAATACTCCTCATCTTTGATGTGTAATGCGATATGTTCCTGTCCCATCTACCATCCTAAAAGTCTCCCAGGAGTCTTACCTTATTCGACCACTCTTGATCGGGTGTGGGATTAATCTATCCAACGATCACATATCTATTGGATAGGTGCTACTTGGATACCATATTTAACCTCCCGACCCATTCCGTGTGACCAAGCCCCCTTGTTTATGGGTTGGGCATTAGCTTATATATCACCCAACATGGCCTCTTTCTAGACCTATCAAAATTGGTCATAGACCCATTTCTCAATCCATATTTGATGAGTTGGGTTATTATGTGGGTTAGTTATAATTTGTAAATTGGTCAACACCCAGCTCTATGGGTCATAAATGGATTTACAATTTATTTAGACTCGACTCATTTTTATGACTCTTTCTCCATTCTCTTTTGATCTTGTATTCGCTCATTCTATATTTTTACTTAAGTTTAGGTATGAATTTTCCTAAATTTGTTTAAATATATAAGTGTTTCAACACCATGGGTGGAGTCGATTTGCATCTTATAGAAAATGAGTCAAAACGAGTTAAATGGGTCAGTTTCAATTGGACCGTTTTTTACCCAACTCAACTCACTCATTTGATGGGTTTACTTCTCCCATCCCATAGGGGAGTTAAGATGTCACACAAACAAACTTACACATCATATCATGAGTAAATGATACCATTTAATACTTGTGAAATGTTTTAAAATAAGTTCTTTTCATAAAGAATTATGTGTAGTCCTCTTTATACATTTATCATATATAGCTAATGCCATGTATGTTTACAATCAAATTAGTAAATATATATTTATACATTTCTCACAATAGAATTTGCAAGTTCTGTCGGAATAAACGATTCCATAATGATATTTTCTTTTAGTGTTACCGCAATTCTATCAAAATGCCAAAATCGTATTCGTGCATATTCGCCCATAAGCGACAAAATACATCTCAGATCGAGCGAATACGCGACCTAGCCAAATCGTCTCATGTTGGAGTTGCGGCAGCTTTACGTGTATGTCATTTTCCACATCTTGTGAACGTGGAGTGAGAATTGGACATTTTGATCTGATGGAGGGAAAAGGCGGGGGGGCTTGGTGCGCTCACCCGTTCCATTCTAGTGGAGACAAGCCTGCTGCAACCAATTTCTTCAATTGGCTAGCCTGGTAGTGAAAAAAGGTCAAATCCTAGTCACCATCAGTAGAAAGTTTCACAGTTACCTAATTCCACATGACCATTCAAAGCATGTCATCATACATTAGAGGCGCCTAACAACTGACGTCTCGTTCTAAGATGGCCTGTATTCACAATCCCCTTTTTGCGATCTTATCTTCCGCATGTAAAGTGGAGCAATTCTTTGATTCTTAGATGCATTATTCACATCATTAACGTGGTTGAACAATTCGAAAGGTTCAATCCAAATTAGGACAAATAGATCATATCACTTTATCCTGACTATTTGCACCTTCTCCTCATTTGAAATTTGTGGAGACATGTGAAGCTAAAGGATGGGTCTATGAGGTGGTGATTAAAAGAATCATGATTTTAATGAACCGGGCAAAACACCATAAAAAAAAAAGCCCTGGAAAAAGAGCTTGTGAGAGTTTTCAGACGATACACTACTTGGCGATTTTCTATCTTTATTGAAGTCCACACTTAGTTTTGATGGAGTGATTAGGAAGGAAGAGGGATTTATGTAATTAAGAAAGAAAAGAAGGAAAACGATTTGAAGGCCTAAGGGATAATTTTTATTTATTTATGTTAATAATGGAAAAGAAAGCAAAAAATATATTACGACATAATTGTCTTTTCATACACTTATAAATCAATGTAGAATTAGGGTATGAGTGAGAAAAATATTAATTTCCTTTAAATCCCTCCATATTTGGAGAGATTCGGACATATTAAAATGAATATAAAATTGATTTGACTAATCCACTTCTAATTATTTCCTTTTGTCTCTTTTTTTTCTAACCAAACATGATTGTGTTTTAAGAACCTTTTTGCCCCTCCAAATCCATCCTAAAAAGCATGTTGTAGGTCAACTCTCCTACACTAAATAGGGTCATTATTTTTTCTGATTAAAGGAAAAGTTTTGATTAAGGGGTTACATGTTTACATGTGACTCACATGTAACTTTGAATGCATAATAAAAAAAGAGAAACAAAAGAAAAGGAAAAAAGAAAAAAGAAAAATCAAATCAGTTACTTTTCTTTCTTGGAGAAATTACCAAAAAAGTCCTAAATTTATTACACTTGTACTAATTTAGTTATAAACTTTCAATTTGGCAAATTTAGTTTCAAACATTTTGACAATTTTTCAGTTTAGTTATAAAATTTTCATTAATTTAATACTAAATATATTGATAATTTGTTAATTTAGTCATTTCAACAAATTTTGATCTAAAAACACTAACGTAAAAGTCTAGTCAACACTTGCTATTTTACATGGTATGATTAGCATTGATATAGAAAATTTTTGTAATTTTTAAAACAATTTTAATAATTTTTATTTCATTTTATTTTTCTTTTCTTTTCTTTTTTTTTTTTTTTTTCCAACACTTGGCTGAAAATAAAAATCTATAAAAAAATTCAAAAAAATATTAAAAATTATAAAAATAGTCCATGTTAGCACTCACTATCCCAGCCGGTGCTAACTTAACCACCATTTATGTATTTTCCGGTCAAGTTGTTTAAATTAAGAAATTATCAAAAAATTTAAGACTAAATTGACATAATTGAAAGGTTTATGACTAAATTGGCAAGTTGTCAAAAGATTTAAGATTAAGTTGGCTAAATTGAAATGTTTATAATTGAATTAGCACATATGCAATAGATTTGAAAATTTTTAAGTAATTTTCCTCTTACTTTCCCTCTTTACTATATCAACCATGGCTGCCATCACCGTACTCCACCTCGCCATTGCTTGCAAACTATGTTTGGCGTTGGGCCCTGTCGATCCCCGAGGTGGGAGGTGGGTATGGTGGCATGCAGCCGGTGTGAGAGAGGAAGGAAGAAGAGAGGAGAAGAGAGAAAAAAAAATTAGGTTTTTAGTTGCATTTTTCAGATGCAATATGAAGGTTACTTGATATATATTTCTCTTAAAAAAGAACTGACAACTAGGTGTTGGGAGGAGGAAAGTTTTCCTCGGCTTGAGTTGAAGGAAAACATGGTCCGCTGAAACATTTTCTAGGAATAATACTCCAGTAGCCTGGTTGAAGAAATTAAACACGAGATTTGGTGCCTTGGGTTTCAATTTTTTTTCGGTTACATAACCTATTTGACTAGAAGGGTTGCATTACTTGGGATGACTAAAAAATACAAATAGGGTAATTAGTGATTGCATGTGACCTATCTCTTTCTTTCTTTCTGGTAACCTAATTAGTTTTTTCACAAATCCTACGAGTGAAATAAAGTGTGTAATAGTTGTTAATTTGGCATCGGTTGATTATGATATTTTTACTTTTCCTTTTTGCCAAATGAAATATGAGATATATTTCTTCCACTCGATTTGACATTACCATGGGGAGTGATATTATTTGAAGATGCATTTCAAACACATATGTTTGTGTTGAACTAAGCATGCAAGAATATCAATGACCAATATATTATTTGACTATAGTGACAAATACAATATTCTTTCTCTATGCTCAAATTTGACAAATATAACATATACATCAAAGCATGTATTATTCAAAATAATTTTAAAATACGTCAGATATTCATGTGTTTCACCTTAAACGAGAGAGGTTGAGTGTACTTATAAAAAGAATTTTGTTAATGAGCACCACACGAGCATCAGTTAAAAAACCAATTGATGAAATACTGATTACTCTTGTGTCATGCATAATCAATACTTTCAAGATTGAAAGGGCCCATGTTAACGACACTGCTACGAGAAGCAGTCAAATCATTGATTCATGTTTCAACCATGGAATGATACGCTTCTCAATTGATTGGGCAGGCGAGAATGTTAGATTAGGTAGATAGGGTTTTGTAGACTAGTACATGGGTCCCCCTTTTTCCAACAATCGAAGTGGCCTGGGCTCGGATAATGGTGGCTCATCTAGGGTCTAGAATCTTAGCCCTAGGCCACTCACTCACGAGCCTTTTTATTTGAGTATCAGTGAACTTATTCCTAAACTTGTCCTTTACCAATCGTGTTGGGCACAAGCATAGCCCTTTTTAGCCCAACCTTTGACTGACCCGGCAAAGGACGGACCCTTCCTTGTTGGCGCACTCAAGAAAGGTTCCATTATCCTTTATTCTTGGGGTGAAATGAAATTCATCATGATGGAGATTAAAGGCTGATTTCAAATCAACATTACACTCATATGATCTTGCACCAGATGGTGTTATCTCGTTCCTAACGCTATGTTTGGGAAATGGGGAAATTGAATGGGAAAAATCTTTTGTAAGAAGAAAAAAGAGGGTAAACTTATAATAGCAAGCATTTTCTTTGCAGTTTTTTCTCCATCCATGCTTCCAAACATAGAGCAGAAAAGATAAATAGATGTGTTGACGCCAAAATAACAAACTCTTAATATTGAAGAGTAATGAGTTCGATGGATCAGAGCAAAATTTGGTCAAAACCGAAGTCATTGGTCAATAAGACAAACTTATTGGCTGTGAAAGAGTCTGACAAACACACATTGCGGAGGTTCTCGACAAAAGCCTTAACCAGGATTTAAAAGAAATTAATTGACATCATAATAGAAGCCTGTCAATACTTTAGTCAAAAACAAAAATAATGGAATTGACACTAACACATTGCTATTGAGCGGTTATGTCAACATTCTCTGAATTTGCAACTTCTTTTAGATGAATATTACTAGATAATAGGAAGGTTTATAATTTTTAATTAATAACTACAAATAAGATCAAGAGATTACTTACGAATTCAAAATCATAACTGTTTCTAGTAACTAGCGTGAGTGGGATATAAATGTCCATGCTATAATCTGGGTAGAACAACCCCTACGAGCACACGTACAATCAATGACAATATGTCAATTTATCTTTAATTTCCTCTTACTTCATATTTCCAACAATCTTTCAATTTCCAATATCATTTAAATCCTTGCAACTTTTCGTTTTCTATACCTATCCTTTACATTTCATTATGATTCATGCTATTTATTTTCCTGTCCAAATCAATAAAGAATCCTTTCACAATCTTTGACGTTTTTATCTAATCCATACTTACTTTAAAGAATTTTTTACTCACTTTTTGGGTGAAAAAAAGATGAAGCTAGAGAATGAGGTAGTTGACGATAAGTTTAGCATAGAGACGCGAGTGTCCAACATATAATTTCTTGATCTTGTTTTGCCTACTACTTAGCAACATACCTATTCTCTCCTCAGAGAAAATTGGCGTACTTCCGAACTCTGCCCTCATGTAGAAATACCCCTGCGATGAGGAACGAGAGATAACTAAATCGAGGATGAAAGAAGCAAAAAAATCGAGTCGGATTAAGCGAACTAAATCGAGCAGCATCCGATTTCATCATGCAGTGGTTTGGCTAAGTTAAGAAGACTAGTCAATGTAGGAGATTGTTCATCATCATCATCATCATCATCATCCTTGGGCTATAAGCTAAACGGTAAGCCATCTTCTTCTTAAGTGAAGAACAAGCAAGCGGGCAAATCTGGGCCCCGGCCCAAGGAAACAATCAGGCCCACACCTCACAGCTCAGGCCCGTCCACGATATTGGGCCCAACGGGCCCAACTGCGCACCGACTCTCCCAGTTCTTCAGGACCGATTCGAGGAGAAGCGGAGTCGCTACCTTTCTGCTGAAGCTAGCGATTTCCAGCGTTTCCTCCCGACGGAGATCGCCGACGATGGAATCCGACAAGTCCAAGGCCGTGATCGGCGTCGTGCGGGCGTCGCGGCCTTTGTTCCGGAGCCGCCACGACGGCCTCGCCTTCGCCGTCCACGCGTCGTTCCTCGCCTCCGGCCACTCGCTCGCCGCCACCGGCCCCGCCGCGTACGCCGCCGACGCCCTCTCCTCTCCCTTCGCAGGTGAGTCGAGCATCGTTCCGTTGCGCGCGCGCGTCCGCGGGGGCGATCGTTTCGCCCGGGGGGTTTCGGGAATGAATTTCTCTGACCGGAGAGCTTCGAATTTTGTGGGGGTTTTGGCCGTGCAGGGGAGGTTGGGATCGAGGGCTGGAACGAGGCCGACGACGAGTACGCGTTCGTGTACGTGAGCCCCGAGGACTCGAAGAAAGTGTTGGTGAAGTGCCTTGCGATGGACGACAAGCTGGTCGTGGATGCTTTGAAAGACGGGGCTGCCGAACCTGTTCATCTCGAGATTGAGTATGCGACTTGGTCCTTCTGAATTTCCTTGCTTCCGTGCTGCGCTATCGAGCATCTTGTATTTGATTCTCCGTTCTTTCGGTTTTAAATTTGTAATTGATCGACATTTTCCATCGCCGGCAGCGTTGATGAGTTCATCGGGGAGGATGGAGCCGCGAGTTACTCTGGTCAGTTCAAAAATCTGGATAAGTTGGTGAAGAGTTTGGATACGGAGATATTGTCAAAATTGAATGGCTCATCGGCGCCTAGTTCGTCGACGAATGCTGTCGGGTAATTTGGTTTGATTTATACTTTATGTTGATAGCGCCATGTAGGTAATTTATTTTTCTTAGGAAGAGAGATCTTTTGATTGTGGAGAAGATTGATAAGCAAGGGAAGGGATGGACCTTTCCGTAAGTGGATGCAAAGATTTGGTTGCTGTGGTATTTCATCGAATTCCAACTCAGAATTTAGGCTGTTGTGGCTCTAGAATGTGGCTCAAGATTTTATGGAGTGCTGTTGGAGGGTCTTGCAGTATATTGCCTAGTTGTCTGCGCTTTTTATTTTTTATTTTTGGTTATTTTTCAAGTTAAGAGTGAGTATGAATTCATTTGAGGATGACTGAAATGCAGTCCCTTACTTATCTGAGCCAGATCTTACCGTTCATATTTGCTTAAAAACAATAAATTTTTCTTTCTTTTCACACTTTTTCTTTGGCATGGAAGCTAAATGATTTGTGCATAGCATTCATACACCAGTCAAGAGCATAAATGCTTATGCTATGGGGATGCTTGTTTTAATGGCTCTTCTAAGTTGTATGAGAGTGATTTGATGACTAAGATGTCTGCCAAAGTTTTGTCAAGGGGGTAGACAATGTACCGCTGTAAATCAAGAAAGCTGCTTGGGGAGGTACTTTTTGATTTTTTTCCCTTGGCTCAAATCAAGAGCATCCCATTTGTGTGGCTCTGGCCTTTTGACTTTTAGCTATGCTTCTAACTCTATCTTGTCTTGGCTAGAGTGGTTCTATATGTAATCTTTCACTTGCTTGATAGGTTCCATGCGAAAGGGGTACTGAATGAATTATAAAAGCGAATGACAATTTTGGTCTTTTAATATACTTCCTATGCCTGGTTAGAGAAGTTCATTCTGTAATACTATGTGATTTGCTCCCTACCTTTTGTTGGAAAGATCATATTGCGATCGTATGATCATGTTCTATTTAGCTTACTTTGGATATTCTAATTGAGAAGTTCTTTAGCTTTCATGTTTAATTTTCCATAGCCATTTGCCACAAACTTTAACAAGAAAGAGTTCTTATGAACTTCTTGTTTGGGCTCAATCAAGTGTTATGTAGTTATTTGACTCGAATCCCATTTATTTGACTAGTTATATGAGTGATGTAATTAAGCTTTCTGTGTGAATTGGGAGTTAGGTCTTCAAATCCTTTCCATTCTATGCTGTACGTGGCCTCATTTAGTCTGCATAATGATCTATATGCATATGTACTTGCATGTGTTGTTATAATTTCTCTCCATTCTCCAATGAGATATGTTTGATAATGGTCGTGTGTATGGTTATTGAGCATCCTGTGTTCTACATGAAAGCAAACAGTTGTCTAGAATGTGATTTGGTTTCTAGTGATGAATTCTGTCATAGTGATCATTCACTTGTTTCTGCTATTGCCATATAAGGCAGCAACACTGCAGGCATTTAAGGTACAACAGTGGGTAAAATGAAGTTTTATATGGTTGTCTGCTTTAACATGTGCGTTCTTTTTGGAGATGCATAGCTAGATTTTGCATTGAGTTAGATTTTTCATCTTCATTTCTACGATTTATATTTTAAAGGATGTCTTCTTCCTCATTTTCAGAAGAGAAAATAGTGAAGGATCAAGACAACCTATCAGTGAACCTGGTATTGCAGCTCGTGAACCTTGGGGTCCACAAGTTCATCCTTCAGGGTCTCTCTCTCTCTCTCTCTCTCTCTCTCTCTCTCTCTCTCTTTCTCTCTCTCTCTCTGCACTTGTTTGTGTGTGCTCGAGCATGCGAAGATCCTGACAATCTTATCCAGTGTCTTTTAAACTGAGGGCAATGGAAGTACCTAATTACTGCTAGAAATGTGGTTTTGAGAGATGTGAAAGCTGAACTGCTAATGTTGACAAGTTCCTAAGGTTGTTGTATTTTGAAAATATATTGCATCTAGAATGTTGCACAAGTCCCCTTGGAGTTGCTGTTTCGAATTACAGCAAGTCTAATTCTTTTTGCCATATGAGACTCTTGATAATAATTATCTTTTCCATTACTCGTCAGCTATGAATTGCAATGAGATGGCAAATGCCTACATTGTGATATGGCAATTCTGGCCAATTTGATGTCACTAAAATAGGATATAACTAGGATAAGTGAACAGGAGAGATGTAGAAAAAGCAAGTAACATAGAATGAATATGTATCAGTCTCTTATTGATATAACAATATGTGGAAGGAGCTCTCTGTCCTTTGGATAACAAGAGTCTGAGAATCAACATATATTCTGTTCTGTTATGTATGGAAAATGAGAGTATTGCATGTTTAAATATGATATTCATGAATAGTTTCTGGGTGTGAAGTAGTAGTTGGGGAGCCAGCTTAGAGCAGTATTATCCTCTTTGTTTATGGGACTTTTTGTCTGGTCCATATTGGAAATATCTTGCCACTTCTAATTATATGCAAGTACATTGTATGAAGTCTTATCAATCAAAACTGTTTTTAATAAGCATATCTTCTCACTTAATTTGATATGTCATATTATATTTTTGCCTGAAGCAAAAAGTTACTGTTCTATTGTTGCTTCTTGCATTGAATGCTCTTTTTGTTTCTTTTCTCTTTTGTTTTTGGTTTGTGCACAGAGTTGTAATTCCTCCTGTTTATCCTCTTGGTGGCAACGACCTTTTTCCTGGGCCTGGGGCTGGAATGTACCCAACCAGGTTCTTTGCTGATCTTATCTTATTATATATACATTTCTTTTACACTTGCCTTACCGGATAAATTAGAGATTAATTTTCTTTTATTTTCAATGCAGGGGTGGTTATGGTAGCAGTGGGAGTATGCTTTTAGGTTTGTTTGTAAATTACGTATATATAGCTCTTTCTCATTCACTGTTTTTTGAGAGATTAACAAGGGTGGCAATCTGAGTATGCAGGACCTAGTGATCCCAGTTGGTTTGGTGGAGACGCTGGACGTCCTGGTTTTCCTGGAGCCCAACCGTGAGCATCTTCTCTCCCTGTCTCCCTCTCTTTGTGTGCGCACACGCTTGTTGACCTTCACTTGATCATTTGAAACAGGGGTGTTCCTCCAGGTGCTCGTTTTGATCCATATGGTCCACCTGGTGTGCCTGGTTTCGAGCCAGGTCGATTTGTCAGGTAGTTATATCTTCTTGCCTTGAAGTCCGGTCTTGCATAATCATTTCATTTGTGGCTAATTAATATTCTAATGTCTCATGTTACTGGAGTTTGGTGTGGGAATTGTGAGGGAATTGTAAAAAGAGAGCGACAAGGCTGTGGAGTATAAGCGCATGTTCAAATTTGTAATCGGAGGTTTTGCAAGGTTAAGGAATTGTTGTTTTTTGGTCATTTGGCTAATAGCTTATTAGGAGGGGAATAATAATGGAAGGAGAAACTAATACACAGTTACAATCTTTAAGTTGCAATTCAGTTAAATGATAGCTAAAATGTTTTCGTTAGGTGAGACTGAGAGAATCCTCATTTTGAATATATCAAATGTTCGTATCAATTGTGACTGCGCAATGGAATGCTGATTGCATGTGGGCTGAGATTTTTCCTTTTCTAGTCTTTTAACATCTTCGCCAAACTTCATACCGACAGAAACCCAAGGAGACCTGGTAGCGGGACACACCCAGACTTGGAGCACTTCCGGGACGGTTCGGATTTCATCTGATTCCAACTGTTTGTAGATTCTTGCCCTTTTCTACTCGACGATAAGAGAATCTACGGGGAAGAGAGACGGCAAGAGTAAAATGCCGCTGCTCAGAAAAATTGTCCTTTTTGGCCCCTTACTTTGCCCTTATAATCTGCTTTTTTGTCTGCGTGAGTCGAATGGTTCTGTATATTGCTATGATATAAGTTCTTGGTTGTGATAGTAATGGTTTAATATTTTAAAATTTTTAAAATTTTTAAATTCCCACGGAAGAGCAAAAAAGTAATTGTTAGTAAAATTTAGTTTTAAACAAACAACAAATGGGCTCGCACGGAGAAGGCCCTCCAGACAAGCAGTGAATCCTATTGGTGGAATGAGGGCTCAACCTTTGGCGTACCGAGCTTTATAAGCTTTTGATTGATCTTATGTGCCCGAGTGGATTTCCCGTGAGAAGCCATATATGCGTCTATCATTTCTCGTCTACACTTTAATTACCCAAACAAAACTAAAGAAGACGAAGAAATCAATCAAAACAAAAAGCCTGGAAAGAGATTGGGCTGCATCAATTCATTCTATACGAAGAACGCCCGACATGGACGAAGCTTCTATTTTCCATTTTTTTACGCACCTTCAGGAACGTCAAGGAAGTTTAAAATCATGCTGTCAGACCTCTCTCTCTCTCTCTCTCTCTCTCGGAGTTTCTAGAAGACGAATTTTCAACATGGATTCATTTTCAACCAAAGGGGTCGCTTTCTTCTAGAATAAATCTTACACCGTCCTTTTAAGATTTGGTTGGCTGGTGGTTTTCAACTGCTTTGATATTACGTATATTAGCAAACTCTCTTGTCAGTAAAATTGTATCAGTCGGTTGGAGACGCGTTGAAGAGGAATGGCGATTATTGAAACATTCAAGCCTCCCACGTTGCTTATCGTGTTCTTGGTTGTGCTTTGTCTTGGCTCGGAGATGAAATCAGTATCCACAGAGGCGAGGAGTCTCGCCAGCATCCCATCCCACCACAGTAAGCATCTTTCTCACTCTCTCCCAATAGGATACGCGTTAGCCCACGTTCTTCCGGGCCACATGGAGTAAGGATTTACCGATCTCTTGATTTTGTGGATATCTACGACAAATTGATCGTTAATTGTGCGATGCAATCATGTACAGGGTATTCGGGAATCTTCGGCACGCTTGGAATCGTCTGCAAGTGCTGTGACCGTGCCGGTGGTGAATGCACCGATGTGCACACCGGGTCTTGTTCCAATCTTCGTTGCTTTCCGTGGAAACTTAGTTGATGCATACCAAAAGCCCCGTTGTTTTGTTTTCTCTTTCTCGTCCCATATTTCTCATGCCGTAGACAGCTATAGAATTAGAAAGAAAGCTGAAAAACTCTATACAAAGAGATTAGACTTTTGAGTAGAGTGTTTCGTTTAGTACAACTTTGCCCTACTATTCTCTTTCATTAGCGGACTCTAATACTAATATTTTTTAGCAAGTCATAGCATTGAGCTTTGGAGGATTTTACATTTGTGAAACTTGATATTTCTTACAAGCTCATATCGAATTCTTGTAAAAACATGGTGGGACTTCCTGGGAATATGGATTGGATCTATATACGAAATATATAGAAAAATATGATAACTATGACACCTGCAATTTTCTTTCAGCTGCCATCCTCCACCGTCGTCGTCTTTTTATTAGCATTCTCCATTATTATCGTGCAGGCAAATTCACCGCTGCCTCCTCCGAATATGTACCGATCTCAGACTCTCTCTCTCTCCCTCCCCGTTCAAGTGTGCACGCAAAAATATGTCAATCTTGACATCGACTCAATGAGAATTCAGCTCCATCTCTTTGTTGTCGACGTCCATCTCAATCAGCTACTCATCGCCATCGCCTATGGAATCCCAGGTCTAGAGGCAGTGCCTCCGATTTTAAATCTATCGACATCTCAAACGGAAGTCGACCTCGTTTCGATATCAAAAAGGGGGAGAGGCAGCCCCTAGAGGTGACTCGCCTTAGGTGATGTTTGCTTGTTGTGCTGCCCTGGTATAAACGAAGCGGCGTTGACTTCGCCAATCGCAGCAACGCGCACTAAGTCAGAGACGAATGGTTAGATGGGGTTTGGTGTTTGATTTGGTGTGGAAGAATCAGATGGAGCGAACCCATGTCAAAATCTCACGAGAGACATAGGAGATCGAGAGATCAATTAGGACACATAGAATCCCCATCCGCTGAGATGAACGTCAAGAGCTCAAAGCACTCTTCTATGCACATTAAAAGCGCTTGCAACACGTCGCTCAATGCGAACTCGCCGGTCAATATTCGGGATGCTCTCTATTAAAGATATTTAGATATCTTCTTACTTAAGCGACCGTTGCTAATTGCTTGATTTGATTGGATGTATGAGTTGAGTGTTGATTGGATGAATGAAATGATTGACAATAATGACGGTCAAGGTGGCGGCCAAGGAGCCAAAGGAGGCAGACGTGAGCTTGAAGACGGGGCAGTCTTCGGTGGCGGTCCAAAGCGACATTAGCATAGTCTAACTTAGTTTAGCTTAGTACTAACTAGGTTAGCTTGCTGAAAACTTTAGGTCCTAATTAGTTTAGATTCTATTCGATAAAATCACGTTAGACTTACAATCACCTTTAAACTGATGGTTAGAATTCCTTAGATTAGCATTTGGATAATAATATGATTGGATTTAGGCTCCCCTTAATAGGTTTAGTCTATAATCCCAAGCTTATGGGGATTTATGTCCCAAGGCTTAATAAGAAGGCATTATATATTCTTAGCCTGGCTTAGTATCAGGCTGTTATTTGACCTTGTAATAATTTTTGTCCGATTTGTATTGGGTTTTCCTTTCCCACCTTTACTTATAAGCCATTTCATTAATTGTTTGTGTCTTTACGGCACTGCATTTCAAAATATTGTTTGTTAATCTCTTTTTTTATATACATTAAGTCTAGTTTAGAATTAAATAATAAACCCCTCAAGAGCACAATGCATGACCACTTAGATAACAACCTTCCAAGTTGAAGGTACCAAAAGGATGTTAATAGGAATATTAGCATAATCAACTCCTCGAAATTAGAATTTTTGGTTGCGTAGGAAATGAAAAAAACCTCCCACATCTCATTTGGTTTCTAGCCAACTTCAAATAGCTGATGGCAAATTTTAGGAAATAATTAGGTTGTTTAGAACTTAAAAACAAAGCCCAACATCATGTGAGCTATTGAATTGGGATCAATAGACCCCTTGGATTGTCATCTTGTGGTAAATCATTTGGACAATCTTTCAAGCAAAACCTCTAAACTTGTTTCTAGAATTCCTCAAGACGGTCGTGACACTGCCTCACGAGGTTCTAACTTCGTGCATTTCATTTGGTAAAAGATGCAAAAACTAAGCACCGCCAAATACTTGAAGAAGATTTTAATTAGGAACACTACTAAACAAGCGCTTGTAAGGAGACAAACTCATTAAGATTAAACGATAAAACATGATGTTTTCCCAACTTATCCAACAAGCAGTCGAGAAGTTTATTGTCAATAGAACGTATGTGACCACTTAAAATCCAAGTACATAATCTAAAGAAAGAAGGATGACTTAATCGAGAATGTCAAGTTTCATATGATTTAACAAAAGATTTTGGAAACTTTAAAAAGATAAGCTCAAGTAGGGATCTACTTTATGACTAGTCTGAATTGTCCATCTTGTCAATGAATTGTGCACATGATATCCATCAGAAGAGAAGTGAATGTCAAGACCAATGTGATTGTAGTAGGTAAAATCAAAGTGTCATAAATCGAAAGTATATGAAATGACAAATAAAGAAAAAGTGTTAGTGATGGAGAAATAGCAATATTAAATTCTTGAAGAATGGAACAAAGATCCTCCAAATATAGAGTAATGAATGATTCGTCGAGGGAACCCTCAATGGTAATAGTAGTGGACTGGTGTGCATGTGGATCTTTGCATCAGGATTGGTTATCTAATTTGTGGGTTGCTTAGATTGTAGTTGATAGCAATTGGATGCTAGGTGACCGTGTCAACAACGAAGCCCACAAGAGGCTTGTGTGATGAGGCACTGCAATTTTTGTGAGAGTAGACATAGAAAGGTATTGCGTTGTGCCTCAAAATAGGTAATTGAGTCTCCTCAGTCAACAACTATGAGACGTGCCTGAAATGAGGTAAAGGATCTTCATGGAGAAGTGAAGCTTCCACAAGTTCAAACTCATAGTTAAGTGCCATAAAAAATTACATAATAAGCATAAAATCATGATATTTAGCAAACTTGTGAGCATCAAAATTTGCATCCCATTGCGGCTCAAATGAAATTAATTGATCCCAAAAAGCATGCATGGAGGATAAAAACCATTAGTGGGCGGACTTGTCTTGGTGATTCCTTAAAAGTTGATAATTGATTGGCAAGTCGGCAAGTAGGGGCGCGTTTGGTAACGTTTCGTTAAAAAATTGTTCTAGGGAACAAAAATAGAAAAACTATTTCTGTTCCGGGAAACAATTTTTTACCGAAAGACGTGTTTAGTAAACTTGTTTCGGGAATAAAAATGAATAGAAACACGTTTGGTAAATTTATATTTTTTTGTTTCTTTTAATTTTTTAATATTTTTATTTTATTTTTCCTTTTTCCTTTCTTTTTTCTTTTTTCTTTTTTTCTTCTTTTGGCCGGTTGTCGGCCTCTCGTGACCGGCCGACGGGGCCGGCAGCCTCACCCAGCCATGGCGAGGCTTGCCGGCCGGCCCTCGGCGAGGCCAAGCCTCGCCGGGACCGGCGATGCTCGGCCTCGCCGAGGGTCGACGACGCTCCGGAGAGGTCGCCGACCCTTGACGACCGGTCGCCGGCCATGGCCGAGGCCGGCGATCGGCCAAAGAAAAAAGAAGAAGAAAAGAAGAATAAAAAAAGAGAAGAAAAGAAAGAGAGAGAATTGTTCTTCAAGAAGTGTTTCTGGAACAAAAAATTAACTTTTTTTTGTTTCTTTTTTTCGTTTCCATTTTGTTCCGGGAACAAAAAAACAGTTTTTGAACAAAAACGCAAACAAACACGTTTCTGTTCTTTTTTTGTTTCCGGGAACAAAAACAAAATTTTTGTTCAAAAACAAAGAAAAAGAACATTACCATGCAGGGCCTAGATCTCAGGCTTTGTTTGCTGTATTGGTGCAACCAAACATAGATTTAATAGATGTAATCAAAGTATTTTGAAACCTCATTAGGATTTAATAGTTCTTGCTATCCCGCTTGTCCAAATATTTAGCAACTACGTCCTCACTCTCACCAGTAGTCTAAATAGGCTCAAGAATATTACTAGTGACTTAGAGGTGTTAAATGGGTCATTGATCCATTTATGGACCCATTTATAATTAAATGGATCGTTAATGGGTCAAGTCTCATTTCCCAAAACATCCATAATAGGTTTTGAAAATAAAGATGCTAAGATATATGAATCTTAAATAGGTTTGAGAACAGACCCATTTAAGACCCATTTATCAACCCATTAAAAATGAACCCATTTACTGAACTCTCTTTCTCTATTTAACTTTACAATTTTTTTTATTATAAAAACTGAAATTATAATTACTTTTTATTTTAATTTTCTTTTCTTTTTAATTTAATTTAATTTAATTTTCTTTCTTTTTTCTCCGATCGTCAGCGATCGACCAGGCGAGCCTCGAGCTTGCCAGCGTCGGCCGAGCTCAAGCCTCGCTGATCTGGCGAGCTTGAGGCTCGCCGGCGTTGGACGAGGGGCAAGCTCGAGCTTGCCCGACATCGGCGAGCCTCGAGCTCATCGGATTTGGCGAGGTGGAGGCCTCGCCGACGTCGGCGAGGCTTGAGCTCGCTAGATCTAGTGAGGCGGAGGCCTCGCCGACGTTTGGTGAGGGGCGAGCTCAAGCTTGCTCGACATTGGCGAGCCTCGAGCTTGGAAGATCTGGCGAGACGGAGGCCTCGGCCGACGATCGGGCGAGGCTTGAGCCTCACCGATCTGGCGAGACTCGAGCTCGCCGGCGTCAAGCGAGCTTGCCGAATTTGGTGAGCCCGAGGCTCACCTGTGGCCGGCGGCTGGCCAAAGAAGAAGAAGAACAAAAAAGAAAAAAGAAAAAGAAAAAGAAAATTAAAATTTAAAAATAATTAAAAATAATTAAAAATAATAAAAAATTTAATTTTAAAAAATAAAAAATAATAAAATTCGATTTTTTAAAATAATTATTTTAAAAATTATAAAAATTGTCCATTAAATTTGTGTTGTATAAAACTATTTTAGTAATACCATTTTTTTAAACATATATATAATAAATAAGCTTTTTTAAGTTTAGTTAAATGGGTCGAGTATGGGTCAGGAAAATTTATATTAGGCATAAATGGGTCATAAGTGGGTTAATCGGTCAATTTGGGTCGGGCCATTAATGACCCGACCCAAACTTGACTCGACCCACCCATCTAACACCTTTACTAGTGAGTAATGCCAAGACTTATGTCTTTCGGGCCAATTCCATAAAAAAACACGAATTTTAGGTGTTGTCCTTAAATCTGACCCAAACTTTGTTTTGTCTAAAAAAAAGCACAAACTTTAGGTGTTGTCCCAAATCTAGCTTGAATTTTATTTTGTCTAAAAGAAAAGTACAAACTTTTACTCGTATCCCAAATCTAGCCCTCCGTTAACCCTCATTCCAATCATCTGACGTAACATTTCCACGTCAACAATAATATCCAACACAACAAGCTGATATGGATATAAAGACAAAATTGTTCTTGGGCTTTCTCTTCTTCTGTAATGCATGACTCATTAGATTGGGGAGACTTCTTTCTAGGGTTTCCTTTCCTCAAAGAGTTTGCGCATGGGAGTCTTAAATTCGTTGGAAGATCTCGCGCACTGGCTTGCTCTCTCATTCTCTCACACGGAGACACTTGCTCTTGCACATACACAAGCTTGATTGCTTGGAGACGTTGTTTCCGTCATAAATTTTGGCCCTGTGAAAGTTGTGAAGTTAATGTGCATTGAGTCTAATTGTTTTTTGAATGTCATAAATAACTTTGATATCTACTCCTTTGATACATAATGGTACCATGGAGATGCTTTTGGACTTGACACTAAGAAGATGCATAAACTTATGGGATCTAGGTGTTGCCGTAAATGCACTCCTCCTATTTGCCCTATGGGTCGACTGTGAAGAGGTCCAAATTTGTTGAGGTGCAAAACGATGTTGCATTCGAGTGTTTAGAGGAAGTGTTAACGGAGGGCCAGATTTGGGACATGAGTGAAAGCTTGTGTTTTTTTTTTTTAGACAAAATAAAGTTTGGTCGGTTTGGGACAACACCTAAAGTTTGTGCTTTTTTTTGAGACAAAATAAAATTCGGGCCATATTTGAGACAACACCTAAAATTGGTGCTTTTTTTTTTGGAATTGGCCCTATGTCCTTCTACAAAGCTTGACATTTTACTGAGCCCTTTGAAAATTACTTGATCCATTTAATATGGTTTGAATGAATAGTGAAATAGTGAAACTTTCATTTTATCCACCATGTTATCAGTGAAAAACAATAGAATGGATTAAAAAAAGTGAAGAAAACAACACATTTGTGGACAGATTTGGAGAAATAAGGTCATAAATAGGCTCAACACTTAGACATTCCTCTAGAACCGGTCTGAAGTTTCTGAGAACTTGCCTGAAAATTATTGAACCGTCAAGGTCTATTGAACAGAAAACCGGCTGGCTTGAGCAGGCTAAGTTACTGTAAGCTGACGTGGCAAATGACGTGCTCGTGGCTGCAGCTTACATGTTGACGATGTCAGCAAACACTAGTGCAGAAGCTTCTGGGCGTGAGAGGCGCGTGAAGTAACTCATCCCCTGGTGCAGCGGCGCGTGTTAACGTGGGGCGGCGCGTGGGGCGGCGGAGCGCGACAACTTAAGTATCCCTAAACGCAGTTCCATGTGTAAATTCTTAGTAACCGTAACTAATGCCCAAACATGAAATGCAAGGACGCAGTGCATATCATCCGAAATGTGAAATGCAAGGACGCAGTGCATATCATCCGAAATGTTTTTGATAGAGATTAAATTCCAATTTTATCTTTATCTTTGCTTTTTTAGGTTAGAAAATGCAATGAAAACCTTTGGGTAAACTTAGGTGTCAATCAAGAGAGATAAAAAAGTCCGAAGCGCCCTAAGGTGAGGAATGTACATTCATGATGAGACTAATATATACTATATTTTTTAGGCGCACGTGAGCTTTGGAGGATTTCACGTTTTAGAAATTTAGATCTATATCGAATTCTTGTAAAAAACATGTGCAGAATTCCTAGGGACATAGAGTCTATCTGTAGAAGAATGAAAAAAGAATAAGTATAAAAAAATCCCCAAATTTATTGTATTAGTTAACTTTTCAATTAGAAAAATTTAGTATTAAAATTTTTCACATTGGTACTAATGGAGTTTATCCAAATAATTTATGTTGAAGAATACTAATGTAAGTGTCAGTCATCCTCCATGGCATGACCGCTCTTGGCAAGGGTCACGGCCTTCACCTAGGCCTATGCCAGTGCGGGCAAAGGTGACCAAGCCTTACCAAAGGCCGCAAGGTACCTCAGTCTTCTAACTCGATTGCTGAGTCCCACACCATTCCTTGTTGACTAGCTTGTCCTCCAGATCCCTGCAAATTCTAGCTTACGAGGGGGTATGTCCTCCTTCCTCTGAATACAATCCTGTCCCCAAATGGCTTTTGTTCTCCACGGCCTCCTTCCTCAATTTGATCTCCTGGCCTCTAGTGAGGGTCGTCCTCATTAGATCTAGCTAGGGCAACGTCGCCAGCACTCGCCCTTGCCCAGGCGAGGCCAGCCCTCTTCGGTCATGGAATAGTCATGCAAGAAAAAGGAATAAGGAAAGAAAAAACTTCAAAAAAATCATTAAAAAAATGTCAATGTCGGTGTCCCATCATGCCATATGGGATGTCTTGTGTCTATGTCAGTCATTTCCGGCCTAAATTGATTAAATGGACTCAATTGATACAAATGAATTTTTTTAAGAATAAAATGATCTAATTGAAATGTTAGGACTAAATTTATACAAAAAGAATAGGCTTATGATCTTTTTGGTACTTTTTGAAAAAAAAATGATGACCGTTACACCTATTTTTTTCCCCTTTTAGTGGCCATCCTCATTCAACTTGCTCTTTTCATTAGCATCCTCCATTGTTGTCACCCAAGGAAATTCACCCGATGCCTCCTCCGAATATGCACTTATCTTAGAGTCTCTCTCTCTCTACACACACACACACACACACACACACACACACACACACACACACACACACACACAAAATATGCATGAGATAAAAGCTCCACCTCTTTGTTGTTGATGTCCTCTCAATGAACTACTCGTCATCAATGACCAGATCCTAGATCTAGAGGGGAGTGCTTTCAACTCTAAGGGTACATATGGCAATATTTTTATTTTGGGCTAATTCCATAAAAAAAGCACGAACTTTAAGTGTTGTCCCAAATTTGGCCCGTAATTTATTTTGTCTAAAAAAATGCATAAATTTTCACTTGTGTCCCAAATCTGGCCATCCGTTAACCCTCATTCCACAGTTATCCGACATGGCATTTCCACGTCAGCAATAATATCCAACACATCAAAACGATGCTGTATTCGAGTGTTTGGATGAAGTGTTAAATTTAAGTTTGCCTTCTAATGAGGTGAACTTTACAGATGATTCTCATGAGAAAAATAATTCAGCAGTTTCAGTTCCAGGGGATGAGGCACATAGCTAGGGCCATTGGATCAATTAACAATTGGCAAACTGTTTGCAATGTCAGAAGCTAGGTTGAAAGCAGAAGATTACATTGCTTTAAAGCGAGATATTAAAATCGTGCGCATCTTGTAGTTAAATAGAGATGTGAAGCCTATTTGTAATAGAATTAATTTATTTTGTCTCAAATAAAGTTTGGGTCTCAACACCTAAAGTTTGTTTTTTTTTTTTTTTTTTTGGTGACCAGGGGAATTCCATGGAACAACATGGGTAGGGCCCCCGCCGCTGGCCCATCCAAAGCATTGAAGCACTGCGTCCACGAAGTCTCGAACTCTTCCCCTTGGCGTGGAGGGTACCAAGCCTTAATAACCTAAAGTTTGTATTTCTTTTTTTAGACAAAATAAAGTTCGGGGATTTGGGACAACCCCTAAAGTTCGTGCTTTTTTTTTGAGACAAAATAAAGTTCGGGCCAGATTTGGGACAAAATTAAAGTTCGTGCTTTTTTATGGAATTGACCCTTTTTATTTTGGGGAACAATTTCTGTTTAGAAATATTATTATTTTTTGTTATTTTTATTTCCTGGATGAGTTTATGAGTAGAAGAATGTGTTCAGTAAATGTACAAAATTTTAATTGCCGAAATAAAAAAAATGTTTAGTACAATTCTAAAAATTTATATTCCGATTTAATTATAAAAAATGTTAGTGAAAATTTAACAAATCACGTTTGGATAAAACTAGACATTGTAAGGATTTAATTGATCAAGATATTCTAAATTGATGCATTTTGAGCTTTTTAGCTATAAGAAGGAGAGCAAACGTTGCTTGATGAAATGGGCAATGACGGAACAACTTAGGATGAAGGTGATCCTAAAGTTGGTGTGCTTTCATCAAATCTTTAAGCAAATGATATTGGAAATTGATGGAGCACGGGCTTATTCAATTGCTATGAATACAAGACAAACGGTAATACAAAAGACTTGTTCAAAACTATTTAATATTATATTAAAACAGAATTGCAGATGATCAAAGGATGCCTCTAATAGAATCTTAAGGAAAGAAGATATCAACTTTTTAGCATAGTCGCTAGGTTTTCGCGACTTAGTACTATTTTTAAAAGAAAATGACATTCAAAAATCTACATAATAAAGTCCTAAGCGCTTATTCAATTTTGAGTTCAATTTTTATCAAATGATTTTCACATTTTTTGTACTAAACTAATTCTAAAGTAGAATTAACGCTAAAATCTAGTAAAATTACTCAAAATTTTAAATTTTTTTCGTAAGTTTTCTAAATATTTTTTATTTTTATTTTTTTTTAGGATTAATATCACAGAAAATTTCATATTAGTATACTTGTTATAAATTTATCTCAAACTAAAATTTTGATAATAAAAAATCTTAAATCGATACAATTATGATAAATTGTCTTAAAATTAATTTTTTGAAACACTCTTTAATCACGTGTCAAAATCTTGTGAGTAAGATAGGAGATTGGGAGTCGGATGTGACACATGAATCCTCATCCAATGAGATGAACATCAAGAGCTCAAATCATTCTTTTTACGCTCACAACACGTCAATAAAAGGAAAGTCGGTAAGTCAATAGATCCAGATGCTCTCGACCGCTTCATCGGCGGCTTCGGTTTTCGATGGAAGTGTGACTAGACCCTCCCAAGATCTGCAAACCCACGACATTGCGAAAGCTGTTTGGGTGGTCGATATTCGATGAGGCGTGCGCGGAGATTAGGAATTGCGGGACAAGCTCCATCCAATCATTAGTGCGAGGCGTTGAAAATGCAGGACAAAAGGTGTGTGTGTGGGACGAGCAGGCTCTCTAAATCATCGATGGCTCCAATAAGGCTCCGCATGATCTCTAAATAGTGACTTGATGCGAGGGATCGATGGGGAGTCTATTCTCAATTGAATATGTACTCGTGTCAATGTTTGTCAATCATCGTGCATATTCATTTCGATCTGATCGTTCTGCTCAAAAGATGTGGTTGAGCATCCAAAGTTTCTCTACAAGCGCATGGGTACTTGAGTTGCACGAGTAAGGATATCATTTGCAATTTTGTACATTCCATCACTCCCGCATAGATTCATGATTTGTATGTAAATTCTTATACAATCACCACTAGATTCGCTGTTAGCGTGAAAAGCTCTCTCACATTTACCGCCGGATGGGTGTCAAGTGCATTTTTTTATTTTTTATTTTTATTTTTTGCATTGGCAATGAACTTAATGGAAAACCCATGGTACTTTCTTACTTGCCTGATTGCCACTCACCTATTTTTTATGCTCGTAGTCATCCATCAAAATTCACTAAAAATGAGTCGTGATTAAATCAAATGAATCATAAATGCACACTCATAACTCGATTGCCCGAGATATGTTAGTGTAACTAGTATAGGACCCCGGTATTGCCTAGGGAAAAGGCTTGCCTTTCTGTAGTGCTAACCTAAATGTTCCTAGAGCTTCCTCAATCTTAATCAGAGTCAAATATGACATATGGTTTCTAATTTATTGAAACAGTGGAATCCTCACCAATCATGCTGGTTACCCTAGGTTGATGGGACACCTATAATACCAAGTATTTGTAGAGAAAATGTACCTCCTATGAAATGGAGGATAGTGGGAATTATCATATAGCGACAACTCGTTTGCACTATATTTTATGCACATGTAAAATATAAAAGTGATGATCATTCGTCACCTGGTCCACTACAATTATTATTGTTGTCTCAACTCTAGTCATGCACGGTATCTACCTAATGAAATTCAAGGTCATGAAGGTCAATGTGGATCTTATCATGCAACGAATGAAAAAAAACAAAAAAAAAAACTGCCAATCTTATATTGACACGACGTGTACTTAAGTACCGAAACAGTGGGGGCGGGTCTTTTATTCAAGAACCGCATGATAATTCTATGCTTCATTCCGGCAGGTGCTTGTTGCTATCTTGATATCTTCTGTTTTTACATCAAGATGCTTGATGCTGCTTTTCCTACGGAACCGACGAGACTCCAATCCGAGCACGCAAGCTCGCATTACGTAGGGACACTTTCTAGTCGCCAAACTGCATTTGAATCTGTACTACTTTCACTAAACCCAACGATTGCTTTCTTGGGAATAACAGAACCCTCCTAGTCCTGGGCTCCTAAGGGCTCCTAATCGCACTAACTTACGTAGGATTTAAAACGTCAAATATGCAGATGAAGAAAGAACGAGTCCATAAAAACTCCTTCCTTTAGAATATCTGGCCAAAGAGGAGAAGCCGTCCACTGAACAACTTTGCCCAAACAAACATTTGCACGAATCAGGTTTCTTAAAAGACATTGCATGAAAAGTCGTATTTTTCTTTCTAGCCAGGAAATATATATATATATATATATATATATATATAATTATATCTATCACATCGTTATCTTTTAGTCATAAATCTTTTAATAAGATAAATTTTGTTCTAAATAATTTTACATTGATATCAATTGAATTTATCAATCTAATTTAGGTCGAAAATTACTGACATAAAAGTCAATTATTTGATGTGACACAGTTGGCATTGAAGTGGATAATTTCTGAATTTTCAAATATTTTTTTGAATATATTTTTTTTAAATTTTTTCCTTTCTTTCTCCTAATTATTTTTTTTCCCATTGTGGAGTTTTACTACCCTTGCTCGGCCTCACCTAAATGTGGTTGAGGCTCAAGTGATTGCGAGTGAGGTCCCCTTGTCGGAGGCCACCTTGCCGGCTAGAGGCAAAGGTGGCCATAGCCTCGCTAGTCCTGAGTGAGGCCGCCTTCATCTATGGCTATCGTGCCTCGCCCATAGTGGAAAGAAAAAAAGATAAGAAGGAAATGAGAAGGAAAAAATTGGAAAAAATTTAATAATTAAAAAAATTATCAATGTTAGTGATAACTGTCACATAAGATGCTTGTCGTCCATGCCATCGATTTTCGACCTAAACTTGCTAGATAGACTCAATGGGTATCAAGGTAAAAATGTTTATGACCAAATTGATTCAATTAAAATGTTTTGAATTGAATTGTATTAATACAATAAATTTAAGACTTTTGTTGTAATTTTTTTCCATCCTAGTTGGGTTTTATATATTGATATCCCCACGTACAAATTTAACTAAAGTTAGATTCGATGAAGCTGTATCCATCCATCCATCTTGCTGTATTTCCCCCACCGACGTTGGCTCTCTGCTCTCCACCACTCTCTCTCTCCGCCCGCCCCACCCCACCCCCTCCCCCCAACGTGCAATATGCAACAGCCGTGGGGACGTTGATGTAGTCATTACCGACCTCGGTCGAGGTCGGCGTTGTAGCGATTTTGAATAACCTGAAGTCGTCGGTGCCCACGGTGGATCTCGGACCAAGATCGCGAACGTGGCGGCAACCTCAACCTAAGATCCCTGGTCCATCCTCGGCCTCGACGAGAGAGAGAGAGAGAGAGAGAGGTGGGCGGCGGCTGGCCTAGATATGGAAAGCAGTCTAGGGTTTCTAGGTGGTTAGGTAAAGAAAAGTAGCGGGGATACTTGCCAAAAGAAGGGAGAAAAAACAAAACCAGAACGTGGTAAATAAAGTCACATGGTTAGTTGGTGTTGGTGCCCAAGCACAAAGCGAAGGCGCAAAAACAGAGGTCGTAGAGGGATACTGAGATATGAAAGAACTCCGAGATGATTTTCAGAACGTTTCCCCCGTAAAAATAAGAAGGAATTACATGTGTTGGAATCTAGAGAACTCGACCGTGCGGTATGGATGCATGCTCCTATTAATAGGGAAAATTGGCCACCAGTGTCATAAACCTTCTCTTTTTATTTATTTATTTGTTTGTTTATGATATCTCAAGTTCTACATTGAATGAGAAAGATCTTGTTAAGTGATGTCTAAACTAACACCATCCACTCAGCATTGAGCTGGGTTATTTACGAATGGCATTATTGTATGACCCAATGTGACGATGGTAGAGAGTTTTGAGCAAGAGGCTTTTAAGATGGCACAAGGTATAATAATGGACGTGAATGAGGGGAATATCATTGGGGTCCATATGGGCCAACATCGACGATGAGCTCAATTCTTTTAGTCGGTGGCCACCACTTTGTATGGTTACTTGGAGTACTTATTAAGAAGGCTAGGCCCACCTAGAAAGGATTAAACCTTTACAAAAAGAGAAAAAAAGGAAACAAATTAGAGATGGTCTCTATATAGGAATAATCGAAATCATCAAGCGATGTCCTCTTTCTTTCCTGTTAATGGCAAATGTTATCCTAGATTGCTACGGTAACTCTCTCTATTTCATCAATCTTGTTAAAAACGAGTCATTCGTGTTAATAAGGAAGGCTCAATGAAATTACTTTAATGGTGACCCGATTTAAGAGCCTAGTATCGAATTAGAATCACGTATTAGATCTCGCTCTTCTTTTTCCATGATGAGAACCAACTTACTCGATCAGTAAAAGTGGTCAGGTGGCATTTATGGCTTTGCTTTTTGATACCAGGAAAAAGGATTCGTCACATGAGACTTTACCTAAATCTTTAATCCGACTGAAAGCAGATCGTCCGCGGTAAGTTCATCAACTTTTTGCAAAACTATCTGGGCATTTGAGAACATCGCCGCCCACTATCTTTCCGTCCGCAACGCTCCAAATGGAGAACAAAGGTAACATCAACCACCCCCCCATCTCAATCCCAAAGGATAGAGCCAAACCGGGGCCATCACCTTCATCATGAATCGTATGATGGGAAAGCGGACACATCCCATGATCCTAAGGTGGAATTTGGAGGGCCTCCGGTCTATTGGACCGGAGGGAGAAGACGACGACCAGTCGACAGACACTCCATGTGGCCCAGAATCTTTTCCGAGTTCAAATTTGCCCCTTCAAATCACCGAACCCCTTTCAAAAAGTCTCAACCGAAACTCAAGACCATGCGGCGACCCTCAGTGGTGAGCCTAGTTCCTGATCGGGTCCACTCTTAGGGACCATCTCGTTTCCACCCAAAACTCAACCCTCCTCCCTAGGCTTGGCCCCCTTCCCCCCTTCCCTCGTGGGCCCCACCACCCTCAAACCTGACGTCCTTCTCCTATCATGGCAATTCAATTAGGGTCGGGAATTCCCGACACTACCCTTTTACATGATATTTGCGAGAATAGATAACTAACCGTATCCAACTTAATTAACATATTTGTGCAATAAACATGCGATTTGTTCTCCTTCATTCCTTTGCCCTCGATGCGCAATTCGTTCATACACAAACCGTCCAATGCGTGTTGCATACATATCAACTAGGCGAAACTCCATATTAATATTAATTTTCCCCCTCCACTATAATTTTAACGGTACCATTGAGCCTAGGATGATATTTCTCTGCTTATTTACCCCCTACCCATCAACTCAATCACGCCCGAACATGATTGTCAATCGGACTCCATCGCTTTTGGTATTATTAGCCTAGAAAAAGATATCCCACGTAACCCTATAATCTTTATCTCCTTCGTTCTAAAATGGCCATCGCTCTTATCCAAAAAGACGCATAATAGAGAGGATTCCTCATCATGAACTTGCTTACTCCTCCCGTGTGGGTTCCCCATCATTAAATCGAAGGGCCCGAACCCAACTGAACTCATAAAAGATCCTCTGCATTATATATTAAAGAATATATATATTATAAATATATATAATGTGTATGTATACAAAAATACATGCTGCGTTGTAGCGACTGTAGCTCCATATCTGAGCTTGACGACGACCCACCCTTGTCTGGTCCGACAAGATAAAACGATAAGGTCAAAAGCTCACGTCCCTCTCTTTCTCCCTGTGGGGAAGAGGGGGCTATTCGCATTCTCCTCGTCACTGCCATGGCTTGGCTCGGCTTAGATGGAATGCGATTTGTCAGAGGAACGTTCAACGGGGGGGCGGAATCGCAAAAACAAGAAAGAGGAGGGTCGAAAATGGGAAAGAAGAAGAAGAAAAGGAAAGCCATAGAAAAAGTGGAAGCGGGGGTGGAAATCAAAAGGCGTGAGGGACTGGGGAGTTCGGTTATGATCCACTGGGGAGAGGGTGGGGTTCGTGGCAGTAAAAGGTTGGAGGGCCTCAGCAGGAGGGCCCACCTGGGCGGTTGATGGCTCCACGTGGCGCGGATCCGTTAGCACCACCCCGACAGGTATTAAGCGGGCGAGCGCCCCCCCTAGAGAAAGACGAAGCAAAAGGAAGGAAGGAACACAGCAGGAGGGGGTGCCTCCAACGAGCTTCAGAGGCGTTATTATTTATTAATTCAACGTAAAAAAAAATTAAAAGAAAATGCATTATTTTACGACAAACTATTCATATTTTTTCCCCCTCTTTTTATTATTTAATAAATGAAAATATATGGTTAGCGAAAATGTATATAAATTAGGGGTTGGCGACGGTTTCGATCTAGGTCGTCGTCGTCGTCGTCTCCATCGCGTGCCGTCCTTCACGTGTCGCGCCTCCCTCTCCCTCTCCCTCTCTCTTCCCTTTTCGGTGTTCCTGTCCCGTTTCGCTTCCTTCTTCTTCCTCCTCCTTTTCTCTGCTTTCTCTGCTCTCTCTCTCTCTATTTTTATTTTTTGGGCTCTCTCTTTCTCTTGTATTTCTCTCTCTCTCTCTCTATCTTTTGTTGTTGTCGTCTCGTCGGTCGGAGCGCAGACGCCTCCTTGTCGTCTTCGCCTTCCTATCCACTCTCCTTGACGGTGGCAATCGCGCTCGCGTGTGTGTGTGTGTGTCTCTCTCTATCTATCTATATATATATACGTACGGACAGACGGACGTATCGGCCCTCCATTGCGGCTCTTTCACCCGCGCAACACGTTGCCCAGTGTGGTGCGGTCAGGCGGTGGAGTGAGAGACAGAGAGAGCTATAGAGAGAGAGAGAGAGAGAGAGAGAGAGAGAGAGAGGGGAAAATGGAGGGAAGGAAGCAAGGTGGATCGTCTTCTGCCCCTGCCTCTGCCTCTGCCTCCGCCTCAGCCTCTCCGCCGCCGTCGTCGTTCGCTTCGGAGCTGTTCGGTTCCAAGGAGGCGTATCCGTCGTCGTCCTCGGCGGGCATCTTCGGCTCCATCTTCGCGCCTCCCCCCAGGGTAAAAAGAAAAATATTTATCTTTTTTTCATTTTTGCCTTCTCCCGTGCGCGGCGACGGGCTCTTTGAAACCTGCCCATCGGGTTCGGTCTTTGGCTTCGGCGCTCGCGCGGGGTTGGTGGGTTCGTTGCCGCATTTCGATCGGTGGATTCGGATAATGATGCTGTAGGAAAAGCTCTGTTTTGCTCTGTGTAGTGGAATCCTTCGTCGAGATGCTGATCGTTTGCTTTGATCGGGGGGGTTACGTGAGGTTTCCCTTTCGTCCTAATTGGATGGTGTAATTTAGTTTGTTCACCCGATTGGAGTTGAAACCGACATTATCGGTGACGGAATTGATCTTACGTGCGTTGTGATTTGTCTCGTGAAGAAAGCGCTAGGCAGATGAAATCAACCTTGCAATGATGCTCGTTGAGACCGAAAATTCTTGTTTTTTCCCACCCTGCGGTTCCTTAGCATAATGGTTCCTGTCAGAAGTTATACATACAGGAGTTGTTTCTGTGTCCTTATGTATTTTGTTTGGCACGCTAGGTTCTTGGGAAGGAATCTGTGCGTTACGAGAGCGAGAGGAAGCAGGATTTTCAGAACGAGCCGTGGAGAAGCAAATCCGGACTTCCAGGTTTGTTTGGTCTGCCTTGCTCCCATGTGCACTTGTGTGTTGCCATCGAGCTCTACTCGAGCGCGAGATTTGAGTCCTTAATGTGTTTAAAGTGTTGCGGCCGGTATAGATATTCTGAGTGTGCCGTTGTTTATTTATGTCTTGATTCTGCTTCCCATTATTGTCCTCCGGCGGTTATTGATCGAATTTGACGGCGGTGCCTGACATCTTCCTCTTTCGTTTTCTTGTAACCGTCAATCTGAGTTGTTTAGAGAACATTCTACATCTGCAATTTATCTTTAGATTTATCTCTCTTTTATGAAGATGAGATGCTCAAAAGATACAGAGTAGTACATTTGATTAATGCTTTCTTAGTAATATCCCGGTGGATGTGTACTACCAAGAGAGTAACTTAATTATTCGATTAACCAGATGATGCGTCAAATGTCAGCGGAGGAGGTCAGAGCATGCTGAATGGAGATATGGCTACCATTTATCAAGAGCAGAGAGTACAACCATGCCACCTCAGTTCGTCTATATTTTATGGTGGCCAAGAGAACTATTGCCACCCTTCGAGTACTCAGGGATCTGGATTAAATTCTGTGGTAAGCAGAAAGTAATGTAGCCGTTTGGTTCATTTAGATGCAGGGAGGAGGGTCGATTAATATTGGGTTCAGCCAAACTCTAAAGTGAAAGACTAATCTGATTGAAAAGAATGTGTATCTCCAGCCAGAGAAGGTTTTTTGCATGATGCTTGATTTGGAGATTTTTTTTTTTTGTCGCTGGAACCTATTTTTGATTCACAAGTAGACCTAAAGGATATTTCCAGAGAAATTTTTTCTTGTGGAGTACTTCTTTAATTTGTGTGATGCTTAACCCTTTTTAGACTGGTTTTCTATTAAAATTATGAAATTATTGCTTGGCTGTACATGTTGACAGAACAAAAGAACGTTTTTGAAACGATAATTACTATGTTTGCATCGCTTTCATTTATCTTTATATTATCTGGATTTGGCCTGTTTGCAAAGAATGTTGTAGGTGGCTTGTCTTGGTCGCAGAGTTTGTTAACAGCTTTGTCTTCTTTTCAGTCCAAGAAAGATCCTGGAGAAGATGACGGAAGTGCTTCCAGGGGAAATTGGTGGCAAGGTATGGTACTGAAGCTGTTCCACTGTGTATATGTCGATTGCGTTCTGAGATTATGGTACTTAACTTTTTGTCGTTACATTAAATCCTGCAGGGTCTCTATATTACTGAGAGCTTACCTGTCAGGCGGATCGTCAATATGGTACTCCTTCTTGAACTAGTCTTGCAAGCATCTGAGTTTAAATTCCTCTCTGGATTTATTATAAAAGCAGACTCTAGCTTAAAAGTCTTCTGTCCATAATTGGCACTAGAAGAAATTTAGTGCGAGAATTTTGCTGTGTCTCTAAGAAATGATGAATAGAGGTGATTCGCTATTTGCTGAAGTTCTGTCATCAGATGATACACTTGCAAATTATGTGAATTTGTTTCAAATATTTGGCATTTTTCAGATATTTTTCCTTACATTTATGTACTTTACAGGCCTATATTTCCATAATCAGATTTTAGTGACTGCTAGTTTGAAAATGTAGCATTTGCAATGACTACTTTGATGCTGTGTGACAGTTGGCCCATGGTATTATGCTATACGATGTACAGATTTCTCATAAAGCTAGTTTGAACAGGTCGATATACTGGGATGAAGTGTAACATTTTTTTTCTTTACTAAAGCAATTAAAGGGCTGTATTACCATAAAAGAAGTCCATATTGCAAATTAATTGGGGCAAATAGGATTTTAGCAACACCAGAGCGTTCTCTCTCATTTATCTTCTGCAACCTTGAATATTCTACTATATTGTGATTCGGGAGTTTTTCTTGGCAGGTACATAGCAATACTATATTAGCAGTATAGTCTTACTTGGTTCTCATGGATATGAAGATAATGGTCAGGTTGCTGTTTGTCCAGCCTAACCATGAAGTGGTCGTCGGATACTATAGTTAACGACTTCCATATCCCTTTTCTCGAGTATGGATTGCTTTCCTTTACTGTAAGAGATGTTTGGATGAGGACTTCTTTCACCACAACCTATTATTGTGGACTGAAGGTGCCTTATAATCTAGTGGGTGCTATGTATAAACTTTCGAAGTTTCCTAGCTTAATTCTCTACTCACCAGCTGTAAATGACCGCATTATAGTATAGCATGATCTCATACTGTGAATATCTATTGCAGTAACCGCTCTGAGAGGATGATTTTCGTCTCTACTCATTTCTTTGTGTATTTGTGAAGCATTTGAATCAATGCGTGGTTTCAAATTTAGGTTTATACAGATAATGAATTCACAGGATGGCTATTTGGAACACGAATACTTCATGACCAGCTAAGCACATACTTTTCCATTTTGAAACGTGTCCACTACTCCGCATCTGAAAAGCCGAGGCTGATTCCAACCTTCTTACCATCATCTTATGTTGCTGCTTTTGCTACGAAAAGTATGTTGATTATGGTCCAAGCTTTAGTTAACTGTCGAATGGCCTGTTAGGCGGGTCTATCTCAGTTACGTGCTCCACATGGGAATGGCCCTCTATCTGTCCCCATTCGTGTTTTTCTTTTGTCTTTTCTAAGACCAAAGTGTTGTTTGTCTTTTCAAACTGCTCTTTTTCTTTTTTCTTTTTTGCCCTTTTTACTACCAGTCTTTTCCTCTTATCCTAAGCTTTGGAGCCTCTTGAGGTTATTCCCTATGCGAAGCGTGATCCATCGTTCTAAAAAGCAAAGCCGTATGCGTGAGCTTGTGGGACAGATTTTGCTTTTCCAAATTGGTAGTTGCCTGTTAAGTTATGGTCGTTAAAGCGGAAAGAAAAGGAGAAAATGAAAGGATTAGAGGGCGAGATGACGACAAAGATTCCAGAGCCACACCTTGGGGGGTCTATCGTTTATGGTCTTTTCCCTCCTTTTCCTTCTTTTCGATTTCTGGGTTTTCCTAATTGATGCTACCACGAGTATGTGTCGGCTGTGCCCAATGATCTTGTGCCAGGTTGACCTGAAGATTCTTTGAAAATTTTTGGGTTCTGTGGAGTTGCGTCTCTCTCTAGCAATTTCTGCTGGGGAGCTATGCACGGAGAAGTTCCAAAAGAACACCAGCAAGGAACGAAAACGATTGGAAGATTCTCGCAACTGAGAAAGCCCTCAGATGCGCTTCGATTTATTAAGGTAGATAGGGAAATAGATCATAGATTACAACAAAGCTCCTGTCCCCCTTATTTGTTATAAAACGACAGAGCTGAAGCATCGGTTGCCAAGGAATCATTAGCAACCATGTATCCGTGAGCATATGGTCTTCCATCATGGCAGGGTATAAGCTGCATAGGAACAAGAGAAATTAATATTTGGAACATAGAAGGTGGACTATGATATCAGCAAAATTGCACGAAAATTCATTAAAGGGAAATAATCAAATTTAGATCAAGAAATCACTGAGCGCAAAGACACAGAGTAATTATCTGTCGATGCGGTCATTCACATACCTCCGCACTTGTAACCCACCGGGCGGTCTGCGATGTTGCAGCGCTTGGGGATTGTGATGGCGGTCTCGAGCTTGATACCGGAAGCCTTGGCTGTGTTCGAGAGCATCACGGCGCAGAGGCAGCTCGGGTTCTTCCCTATGCTCTTCACCTGGGCACAGCAGCTGTCAGACACAGGGGCCTTAGCGTCCTGTGCAGCTGCCGCGCAGGGGGCCAGCTTCATGGCCTCGGCGTCTGGGGTTGTCGACTTCCCACACTCGCCTGCAGCGAGAGCTCCCCGGGACACCACGCATGCCATCAGGAGCAATGCAAGGATGCAAATGAACTTGCCCATTGGAGACTCCTCTTCAATTTGCTGTCACGACACAGCTTGTGAGGAAGAACGATGTTGCAGTGCTCAAGAATTTCCTCACCTGAGAGGGTTTTTTATACTGAAATTCTGGGCTTGAGAGGGTGTCTCATTTCATGTAATTCCCCACTATGTTCTAGTGGAGATAGCACTAGTCTCTGAAAACACATAAAAAACGAAACCAATTTCTTATTGCAGGGGTTTGGTGAAATCGGTATTGGAGGCTTTGGATTATCTCTTTTTGGACCAATTAAGGTTGTGGTCTCCAGCATTAGCGTCGGCCACTTTCCAGATGTTGCAGCACTAGCCAGTGTGAAACTAGAGAGGAGCTTAGATCTACAGACACCTGAATCATCTGGAACTCCTGAACCTACGCATGCAATAGTTGAGTGACCCTTCTTCGATCACTTCCAATGAGGCTAGGAATTAGTGGAAACGTGTAATCAAGTTTGAGACGAGCCAACTACTACAACTTCAGGAAAGCCTTGCCGATCGTTGGCATCTCAAAGAACAGGAGAATTCGCACCTTTGTCTACGTTGATAAGAGCAGAATACTTGATCTTATTCCCTTTCATTTATTGTAAGAACAGAAAGTCTGTTTTCACTTAGATACATAGGAGCTTATATCTATTGAAGCATTCAGCAGAAAGGTATAATCGCCAACGCAAACGATGCAACTGTTCCTTCAGAGTGCGTTGGCAGCGTTTGCTCGAATGCCTCGATCTATGCTCAGCTGTTGCTCCCATACCTGCCCTGGATTTTGTTGGAGAGAGATTTTCATCGTTGAATTGATATATTTGAAAGTAAAACAGATAGAACATAAACCAGTTAAACCAATCTGATTCGCGATATATTATAAGACATTAAGGTTTAAATAGTCTCAGCACCTATAATATCATGGTAAAGTCCTAGAAAAGCAAAGTGGTTGAAAGATGCTGCCATTGCCCGTTTAGGTTGAATACAACCTATCCAAGCTGGTATTTTGGACCTGGTTTTCGGGCACGTGGATTTTCTTGCACGCCTCACAACATGCCACAGGGAGAATTGGCCATTCGTTCGTCGGCCTTTCGATTCTTTGTGCGTCGTATGTGATTTTTATGCTCGTGATCAACTTACAGATAAATGTCATGTCATGCGCCATCAGGTATCAGCTGCCGGATTTTTCATTGGTCGACAAAATTGTCAAAACATTATTACAGCAACTAAAACCTCAGAAACACGTCATGTTACCAAGATGGAATTGTCGGATCGCACAGACAATAGCAACAGTCCTGTAAGGATGAGGAAAGAGTGATGTCGATACTACGGCATCTCAAAAAACAGAGTCGAAAACCAGAATTGATCGACAGTCTGACTTTACTCCATTGAAGGACTAAATGCTCTTGGAAAAAGCATGGAGTATCACTTAATTTTAGTCTAGTAGTTTCCGAGAAAGACTGCCAACTTTCAAACGCCATCTAATAGAGAGAATCAGAAAAGTCATTCATAGTGATCAGTTGAATTTGATAGGGAAACACGAAGAAGCTCCGATCTAGCTTTTTCTTCAAGAAAGTGAAAAGGCACTTGTTTTTTTTCCTCACGTTCCGATATGTACACAAAAATACAAGTCTTCACTCTTCATACTGTATCGCCTATAAACTCGAAAGATGAGGTTTGCTTCAATCAAACGCATTCACCATATAGTTGGCAGAAGTGCAAGAAAGGAGGATCAATGGTTGTAATCAAACCGAGACGTTACTATGAGGGTCAACACTTGCTGTGAAATGTCCAGAACCATAACCACCCCATTCCATCCGCAATCCGAAGGTCTGAAATCGGCGAGTCTATCAACACTCGACATGGCTCAGCAAGATAATAACAAGCAAGAAGTCTGTCCACATGAAGTATGTTGCAGCTAGGCAATACAATACTAACATCTCAGGGGTTCGCTCTTAATGTAAATTGACCCGTGAAGATGCATTATTCTCGATCCTCTGTCAAACTTTGAATTCAATGTACTTCTGACACAGAGGAAATGAGGAACGCAAGTCACAACTCGCAAGCGCATAAAGGCGCACACCCGCTAAGCCCAATAGAGAAGGAAAAAAAAAAAAGCACTCAATTTCATCAATAGTCAAAGGGTGAGTCGTTTTCTGACCAAAAAAATAAAATAAGAAGAGGGTCAGTTGTCTTACAGACGAGAACACTCTGTTTTCGAAAAATAGAAATGAAGAACACACTCATGGAGTCACGTGCTTTTGCGAATAATGGGGCGGCTAATCAATAGCGTTGCCGAAAAACTAACTTGGTGACATTTTGTTTCAAAACCCAAAAACAATCACGCATTTTGCATAGAGAACCAAATAGTAAGTGGAAATCGAGGCTTGATCGATAGAATCGTGGTTTTGAAAGAACGTAATGAAGAAACTAACCCTTCTCCACGTCTAACCGAGCTGCCGGACTTTAGAGCTCAGATATACACAATATACCAATAGCTTAGCCTAGGTGGTAAACTTCTCGTGCTACGTAGGTAATAGGTTTTCAGGCCTAGGATTATTTGAATAGATCGGTGACGACTCCAAATTTAATTAGAGAATGAGTAGATTATCCATTTAGATCCTAGATTAGAGAATGAGTAGATTATCCATGTAGATCCTAGACCTAGGAATTTGGGAAGATTGGACGCATTTTGAGCCAGAGGCTCCTAGGTTTGCAAATCACACAAGGATGGCCAAGAAAGTTGGAGTAATCGGAGGCAAATGGGATAAGAATAGCACAAGTGTCATAAATTTTGTTATGGTGCTCACTTGAATATCATAATTTTTTTTTCTAGAGTGCCATAATTTCTTAAAAATGTTTACTTGAGTATCATAATTTTTTGAATACCACAACTTTTTGAAAACATTTACCTAAGTACTAAAAAACTGACGTGGCATGGCACTTGTGGTGAACATCTTCAAAAAATTATGTAATTCAAGTGATCGATTGAAAATATATATAACACTCAAATCGTCGGAATGAAAAGTTAAGTTACTTAATTGAATGCCATACAAAAGTTTTCATACTTGTTGTCGCGACCTAACCTCGACCAAACCACCTAGGGTTTGGCTAATGGATTACTAAGTCTAGACTTAGCTCGGGCTCTCCTAAGCCTATACCAATTCACGACTTAGGTTCAAGTTCTTAATATGCAAATGATTTTTTCAATTAGGAGTCGCCACTATAATCGGAGAATCAGAATTTACAATCACTCACACGCTCAAGTGTTTCTCACACCTAGATTTAACCCCAAACCCAAAGTGTTTATAAATAAACAACTTACTTGGATATAAATTCATGGCACAAAAATACCACGTGTTCAAGTCGTACGCCAAAAAGAAAAGATCTCAAGCTTCCTTTTCTTTCTTTCGTGCAGCTCCTCTTTAGCAGACGTGCGACGTTAACATGGCTTCTTACGTAGGGCTTTGGCAGACTTTGAACGGCAAGAAAAAAAAAGACCTATAAATTGTCTTTGCTTTTATACGTGTGTGCCCAGGTCAAAGTTTGACTTGGGCCCCCGTACGCTTGGCTTCACGAGTACGTGCAGAGGTTTCTTGTTTTATCCATCAGCCAAAAGAAAAAACCCCATACGGAATATTGTGTGTGCCCAAAGTAAAAAAATTGACTTTGGGCCCCACGATAATAACCTTCTATGAAAGGAGGGTTTGGACACTTGCAGGCGAAGAATAAAACATTCCTTTATTATTATTATTATTATTATTTTTTGTATCTTTCATGCAGTCCCACAATCAAATAATAATTTTTTTATCCAAGCAAATCATGTTTTGCAATGGCTTAAACTTGAGACATAATTTAACAATTCTTCACCTTTGTTCGATATTTGAAGCCAAGTTATAGTGCTCATCATTCATGCTGCTTTCCCAACGCCCCAACGGACGCTCACTCTCCACAGATGCCAATAGAGCTCAAGTAGAGTTTGAGCTTCACCAAAGTAACAGACTTAGTTATCATGTCTGCCGGGTTATCTGCTGTAGCAATCTTTTTGACAATAACATTACCCTTAGCTAAGACATTTAGGATGAAGTGGTACTTGATGTTAATATGCTTCGTTCGCTCATGATAAATTGGATTATATGCCAAATATATCGCATCCTGGCACACTTTTGTATTCTAACCCAAAGTCCGAGAGTAAGGTAATGTGATCCTGTAAGGACACTTTCTAACTAATTGCACCACCTGCTAGCGTAAACACGTACTATTAAAGACTTGCAATCATCCAAGTCACTAGCGTGATTCAAATCCACAAAACCAGTGGTCTCACTGCCTTGTTGTCCCTCCAGTACACTATACCACGTCTGTTGTCCCCTTCAAATATTTGAGGATCCACTTCACAGCTTCCCAATGAGTTTTTCCAGGACGCTTCATATAACGACTAACCACGCTTACAGCTTGTGAAATATCAGGCCTAGTGTACACCATAATATACATAATACTACCCACAATACTAGAATAAGGAATACGGGACATATGATCCTCTTCCTCCTTAGTCTGCGGTGATAATTTATCTGAAAATTTAAAGTGCTTCGCTAAAGGTGTACTTACAGATTTTGCCGACTGCATATTAAAACGTGCTACGATCTTCTCAATATATTTCTTTTGAGATAGACATAAAACTCCTTCATCCCTATCACACAAAATCTCCATACCTAATATTTTCTTTGTAGCACCTAAATCTTTCATTTCAAATTCAGCATTTAATTGCTTCTTCAACACATTAATATCAGACATATTCTTAGCTACTATCAGCATATTATCAACATATAAAAGTAGATAAATTAAAAAACCATTCTCCAATCTCCTATAGTAAACGCAGCTATCCATATGACTTTTTGAATAGTTTTGACTAGCCATGAAAGTATCAAAACGTTTATACCACTGCCTAGGAAATTGTTTTAGCTCATACAAAGATTTCTTCAACAAGCAAATATAATCTTTCTTATTCGGAATAGTAAATCCCTCTGGTTGCCTCATGTAAATTTGCTCCTCCAACTCACCATGAAGAAATGTAGTTTTGACATCTAGTTGCTCTAACTCGAGATCCTATGAAGCAACTAAGGCAAGTAAAACACGAATATAATATGTCTTGCCACCGGAGAGAACACCTCATTGTAGTTAATGCCCTCACGCTGTGTATATCCCTTCGCCACAAGTCTCACCTTATACCTCGCTATCTCGACACCGGGAATGCCCTCTTTCCATTTAAAGACCCATTTACTTCCGACAATCTTTTGGCTCTTAGGTACTTTGACCAGCTCCCATGTATGATTTCATGGAATGATTCCATCTATTCACTCATAGCCCTTAGCCACTGCGACGACTCCAAATTAGTCATCGCCTCAGAGTAAGACGAAGGCTCATCTGTCTCCACTTCATTACCTACAGTCAATGCATAAGTAATATCTGTATAACCATAACATACCAGTGATTTAATGTGCCTTCTTTGTCTATCTATGGTTATAGTGTATGACCTAGAAATATGCACTTCTGGGTTATACACTAATGACACCATGATATGTCTCCGGAGTCTATACTAATGACACCATGATATGTCTCTGGTTATAGTTTATCTACGGTTATAATGTATAACCCGGAATTGTGATTTCATCTGCAGTCTCAACTTCTGTTACATTTGAGATCTCTAGAGTCTCTACCTGAAGTTCTACCTCACTAATGACACCATGATATGTCTTCTTTGTTGGTTGTGTCTCAAAACTCCTCTATTGAAGCATTGTAATCTTGTTGAAAATCACATTTCTATTGATTAGAAAATCAGGTGATCTGAGATCAGTACACCACAGCCGGTAGCCTTTCACCTCACGTGTATAACCCAGAAATATGCACTTCTTCGCCCTTGGCTCAAATTTACCATCACTTGCATAAACATACGTAGGACATCTGAATATACATAATCTAGAATAATCAACAAGTTTCCCTGACCATTTTCCTCAGGAGTCTTCCACTCGATAGCAGATGATGGAGATTGATTAACTAGGTAATATGCCATGTTCACTGCTTCAACTCAAAATTCTTTGCCAAGTCTTGCATGTGAAAGCATTCATCGAGCTTGTTCAAGTAAAGTTTTGTTCTTTCGTTCTGCTATGCTATTCTGCCGTGGTATCTCAGGTACTATGCGGTGTCTCACAATACATTCTTTCTCGCAGAACTCGGTAAAATATTTACCACATAACTCCATGCCATTATCGGTTCTTAGGCACTTGATTTGTTTATCAGACTGCTTCTCAATCAATGGCTTAAATTTCTTGAACCGATCAAACACTTTATATTTGTGTTTCAGGAAGTATACCCATACCTTCATCGAATAATTGTTGATAAATGTCAGTATATATTGGGTACCTTCTTTCGAAGGAACAGAAGACGACGGGCCCTAGACGTCTAAGTGAATATATTCAACTAGTCGCTTGGTTGAATGAATAGCTGTAGTAAATTTAACTCGGTGCTGCTTCCCAAAGATGCAATGCTTACATAGGTCCAGCTTCCCTGTCTTTTGACCCTTCAATAACCCCCTTTCATTCAGCATCGTCATACTTGCCTCGCTCATATGCCCCAAACACATATGCCATAATTGAGTCAAGTTAGAGTTTGACTCATCTGATGAAACTGCAGTGGTTCCGGTCACGGTCTCTCCCAGTAGATGATAGAGAGTATTTACTTTCTTTCCCTTCATCACTGTCATGGCACCTCGAGAGATCTTCAGTACTCCACCTTCAACGGTGTACCTACACTCGATGTCATCGAGTGTCCCCAGAGAAATAAGGTTCTTCTTGAGTTTTGGTACATGCCTCACATCTGTTAATGTGTGCACCATCCCATCGTGCATCCGGATCCGAATTGTCCCTATCCTCACAGCCTTACAGACTGCATTATTCTCCAAAAGAACTCTACCACCATTTGCAACCTAGTAAGTAGTAAACTAGTTCTTATGAGGCGTCATGTGATAGGAACACCCCGAATCCAACAACCATTTGTCTCCTGACGAAGTAACAGTCACACATAAAACATCTTCTGTATCACTATTGCTCCCCTTGGCAATGTTTGCCACATTGCTTATGGCATTCTGCCTATCAGTTTTATTCCTCCGCTTTGGACAATATCTCCTGATGTGCTCCTCCTCATGACACTCAAAGCACTTCATGTGTTCCTTGGACTTTCTATGCCGTGATTTCGATATGCTTTTATCTTTGCTGCTACTAGGCCCTCGATGTTGTTTTCTACCTTGAATCATCAGTGCTTCCGCTACTCCTTATGTCAGACCGTCATCTCGCAACTTTTTCTACCACTCCTTAGCAAATAAAGCGGACTTTACATTTTCTGAGGTAATTATAGTACGTCTCTGTAATAGTGAATCAGTAAAGTGCTCCCATGACTTTGGTAAAGAGGTTAACAACATCATGCTTTGTTCTTTATCATCAAGTATTTTACCGACGTTCTTTAGATCTATCATGAGTTTATTGAATTCATCTAGGTGGGTTCTGATAGACGTATCTTCAGTATGTCTAAATTGAAACATCTTCTTCAACATGTACAAGCGATTATTTAAACCTTTTCTCACATAGAGTGCTTGAAGTTTTGCCCATAATGCTGCGGCATCCTTCTCCTTGGCAACCTCTATTAACACCTCATTCGACAAATTTAATAGGATTATACTTTTTGTTTTTTCCATTAGCTTTACCCTCTCAGAGGCTTTCATTATAATAGGCAACTCATCTTCACCATCCAGTGCCTTGATCAAACCTTATGTTGTCAATAATGCCCGCATCTTGATGCTCCATAACACAAAGTTATTGCTCCCGTTAAACTTCTCAATTTCAGATTTCCTCTTAGACATAATTGTAATAACAAAATTTCCAGATAATAATAAGACAAGCAAAAGCTCCAAATCACAATCATGAAATCTGATACTGACGAAGCTCTGATACCAATTTGTTGGGATATAATACGCGGAAACGACAGGATCTTGCAATTTATGTCAACGTGAAATTACCAGAGAAATAAACGAGAAAAATAAGGATACCGGAAATTTACGTGGTTTGATTTGAGTATCGGTACCTACGTCCACGATGAGAGCCAGAAGCAAATAATCCATTTTAATCGGAGAATTAGAGTTTATAATCACTCACAAGCTCAAGTGTTTTCCACACTTAGATTTAATAAAAAAACCCAAAGTGCTTATAAATAAACAACTCACTTAGATATAAACTCACGTCTGAAAAATACCACGCGTTCAAGTTGTACGCCAAAAAGAAAAGATCTTTCTTTCGTGTAGCTCCTCTTTGGCGGACGTGTGGCGTGAATGCAGATTCTTATGTAGGGCTTTGGCGGACTTTGAATGGCAAGAAAAAAAAAAGACCTGTAAATTGTCTCTGCTTTTATATGTGTGCCCAGGTCAAAGTTTGACCTGGGCCCACCTACGCTTGGCTTCATGCGTATGTGCAGAGGCTTCCTGTTTTATCCATCAACCAAAAGAAAAAACCCCATCCGGAATATTGTGTGTGCCCAAAGTCAAATAATTGACTTTGGGCCCCACGATAATAACCTTCTATGAAAAGAGGGTTCGGATACTTGCAGGCGAAGAATAAAACCTTCATTTATCTTTTTTTTTTTATGTAATCCTTCATGCAGTCCCACGCTCAAATAATAAAAAAATTTATTCAAGTGAATCTCGTTTTGCAATGGCTCAAACTCGAGACATAATTTAATAGGAAATGCCATTATTCTTTTCAAATTCTTGAAACAATTTTATGATCACACCATTCAAATGTTAAGGAGTTTATATATTATTTCGAATGATTATTTTAAGGGGATAGCGTTTTTGTACAAATATTTGAAAGATGCGAGTAATGCTTGGATCCTAAGCTTATAACTATGGGTACAAAAATGAATGAGATGTTTGATAAATATTATGGAAGTTTGGATAAAGTAAATATAATGATTTTGATTACGGTGGCGTTAGATCCTATAAAAAAGTTGTATTATGTGAAGTATTGTTATGAGCAAATTTATGATGATGAAACAAAAATTAATGAGATGCACAATAAGTTGAAGTACATGTTGGAGCTTTTTTATGCATTTTATAAATAATATTTTCTTGGTCATGGTAACTGATATTTGGGTGGTCAAACTATGATTATTGAAAGTAGCAGTGCTTCCAATATCAATGGAAATGATGGAAACGACAAGATTAACATCAAAACTTGGCGAAAAAACTTTTTCCATCAAAAGAAAAGAGGGCGTGATAACGACAAATCAAAGCTTGAACGGTATCTTGAAGAGGATTCTGAAGATATTCTTGATTTGGATATTTCGATGTGGTGAAAGAGTACCAGTTCGAAATATAAACTTCTATTTTCGATAGCTTGGGATGTTTTATCTATTCCCGTGACTACTGTTGTTTCAGAATCGGTTTTTAATACTTCTGGTTGGGTGTTTGATGGTTTTAGAAGTTCTTAGATTCCTAGAGTAGTGAAGCTTTAATCTGTACTAAAGAGTAAAGACTGGTTGAGACCTGCTCGTGTGCCTATTAATGTTGAAGAGTTCATTGAGAATGTCAAAAAGTTTGAATTGGGTAAGCTTAAATCCTGCATATTTCGTTTTTACTTGTTAATTCTTTTGTACATCTAATGAATGAATTCCTTTTTTTAAGATATGGATTATCTTACTGAGGAGATTACCATTAGTAAATAGAGTTTGCATGTTGAAGTTGGATGACCATAAATGGCGAGATGTTCCATCAATGGCACTAATAGTAATTTCAATTTTAAATTTTATTAGGTATTAATTATGTGTGTTGTTTGTTTTGTTTTCAGGTGTTCAGAAGCTAAAGTGATCATCTAAGAATTAACAAAATGTAAATTTGTATATTCATGGTTTATATTAAGTATTTTGAACTCTTATGGTTTAATTGTATTTTACTAGTAATTTTCAATTGCATTTTGCTTTTTAGTTTGTATCAAATGGAAGAAGTTTTTGAATAGTAGTATCGCAATTGTTATGATGATTTGCTTGTCAAGTGGTGTGAAGCTTCATGATTGGTTGATTATACTTTGCTTGATTGAATGTATGAACTGTTTTTGCAAATGGTGTTACAAGTATTATTGATAGATGATCACAGGAGAAGATGTCTAGAAAACATTTTTTGGCCTAGAATTATTTTCTCTTAAACTTCCCATCTCATCCCATTTCCCGAACGAATTAATGATTCAAAGACAAATCAAAAGCAAGAAAATTATAGTACGCTTCAGCGATGGAAACACTTTATCTCTATTAGCAATCTCAATCTTTTTTTATAGTTTGTTGTTTTTAACAAGTGTGAGATTTCTATGATCACCTTATCTTAAATTTATGTTAAATATGTATTTATGTTTATAGTTTGGTTTCTCAACACCGTATTGTTGATTGATATGTAATTTGAATTAATAAGTTTTACTTTTTAGGGAATATAAAAATTGAAATAAAAAAAAATTATTAATTGGTCCCGGGTTTGACCTTGGAACCGAACCGAACCCATTGGTTGGGTTCGGTGCTTGGTCATAGGTTCAACCAGGTTGGTCCTCAATCCCAAAAAATTAGAGACCAATGTTGTGCAGTTTGATCTTAGGGTTAGGCGCTGGAATGGCCCAATTCGGACCATGATCACTCCTAATCATAGCATACCGACTTATGATTTTTTGTGAGAAGAAAATTAATTTAAGGTAAATGTATTATATGGCATTAGATTAGGATTATGAGTTAAACGGTTTAATTAGTTTTGACCTTTTCATATTTGATCCGACCCATCTATATGCCAATGGAGATTCTTGAGGCACTTATGGACTACTGCTAGAAATTTAGCGATTGTCTTGAAAGTGACATCATATATCAACTTTGAATTGAATGATTAGACCTAGTTTAGATTAATTGGAGATTCTAGCCTATGAAGAACAAATACGTTGTTGGAGCTTTTGTATCGTGTTGGACACGCTCGTTCATGCGATCAATGCATGTTGGAGTTTCCGACACATGGTCAACTTTTCTCGACACGTTCCGACATGCGTGTTCGAGAGAGGATTGTTGAAGAAGACGATGCAAAGTGGAGGTGAGGGCATGGGAGTGGAGGCAAGGCCATGACGGCGAGGGAAGGCTAGAGGAAGAGCAGAGACCAAGGCAATCTAGAGGGTCGTGATTGCGATGCTGCGATGGAGGGTTAGCGGTGAGGATGCGGTTGTGAAGGAGGAAGGGCCAGAGATGAGGCAGTGAGCTATTTTGATGAGGCGATCAAAAGAGAGCAGAGAGGATTGTGCAAGGAGGAAGAAGAGGAGGAGGTCGCAGTTAACAAGTGATGGTGGGGAGAGGGGGAAGAAAGGGAAAGAACCGGAGGCAAAGGGGGCCCCAAGGGGATGGGTTGGGGTGGTGTGGGGGAGAGAAAGAGAAATAATGGGTGATGGGGGGATGGAAGAAAGGGAAAGAATTGGAGGCGAAGGGGGCCCAGGGGTTGGGGTGGTGTGGGGGAAGAAACAATGGGTGATGGGGGATGGAAGAAAGGGAAAGAAACAAGTTCAGGGGGCCCTGGGGGGTGGGGTTGCATGGGGGAGAGAAACGATGGTGATGTTGGGGGGGCAACGAGGGAAAGAAATCAGGGGGTGGTGTGGGGTGGGAGAGAGAATCGAGAGAAATGACAAGTGATTAAGGGGGAGAAAGGAGGAAAAGAAATTGAGGGAGTGAAATAATTTTTGGGGGATGAGGATTTGGGAAAAAAAAAAAAGGAGGGAGGGAAATAATTTTTGGGTGATGAGGTTATTTTTATTAGAAAAATAAATAAATTGGCTAAAAATAGTTTTCAAAAATAAAAATGTTAATACCTTGAAAAATCTTAAAATGGTATAAGTGTGACAAATTTATCCAAAATTATTTTTTTGATATGAAAAATCATAAATTGGTATACGTGTGACAAATTTACCTAAACTAATTTATTTAACCGTAAAAATCTAAACGATACATTTGTAACAAATTATCCCTCGTTAAATTGGATTAATATCATAAAAAAATTACAAAAATTGTATAACTGTGACAAACAAGAGTAAAATCCTAAATCGATATACTAGTTAACTGTCACGTATAATTTAACTTAGTAATTTAATACTAAAATTTAATGGAAACTAACATAAGGTAAATTTGTCACAAATATATCGGTTTGAGATACATTTGTCAAAGGTGTACCAATTTGGGGTTTTTGGTGGTCAAAAATTAGTTCGGGATAAATTTGTCATAAGTATATTAGTTTGGGTTTTTCAAAGCATTAACCCTAAATAAAAATAATGAATGTCAAATAATGATAAACTTTGATTATTATAGAAGATCATAGATATTTAAATAAGTTGATTATAATCTTTTATAGTCATTAGTTTCATCTATAATTTTTGTTAAAATTAGAAACATGTTCCCAAATATGGGTACACATTAACTATGAATTTGTCTTTCAAATTTTCTATTAATAGATTTATTAATTCGATAAAAAATATTAATTAATATTATTAGTGTAAATTCATTATAAGCTCTTTTTATTATTTATTTATTTGTGAATTTGAATCAAATTAATTAAAAATAAAAATATTCATTTAATATATAACGTATCTCAACATATCGAAATTCTCTATTTTTGAGAAATAACGTGTCTGCATGTCGTGTAGTGTCGAGTATTCGTGTCGTATGTCAGTGCTACGTAGGATCTAGCCGTCCATTCATATTCACAAATTGAATATTTCACCGTATCTGAGGTATCCTGAGGTAGTTCGGCCAATCTGCTTATTTCCTGGCCAATAAGTCTTCGAACCACCAACTCCACAATTTTATAGGCGTCGACTTTGACCCGTTGACACAGATGTCATTTTTTGTTTTTTTATTTTATTTTCGAAAGATGTGCTATCCTACGCGCCAAGGAATCTTCTCTCCATTTGAACCCTATAAGATGCCAATCTTAAAAAACTAAGGACACTCGCATGTTTTATTTGGCTACTGCCCAAGAAGAGCGATTCTCAGTGTGCGTGGGAGCCCGCGACCGTGTTTGGATAGATGGGTGAAGAATTGAAACTATTGGGTGCATGGGCGAACCCATTTAGCCGGCGAGTCGAGATAGCTCTGAAGATCAAAGGGGTTGAATACGAGTACTTGGATGGGGACATAATCCACAACAAAAGCGCTTTGCTTCTCGAGTACAACCCCGTGCACAAGAAGATGCCTGTGCTTGTCCACAATGGCAAGCCCATCGCGGAGTCTCTGATGATTCTTGAGTACATCGACGAGACATGGAAGGACAACCCGATCTTGCCACGAGATCCGTACAAGAGAGCGATGGCCCGATTCTGGGCTAAGTTCTTGGATGAAAAGGTAACCGTCTCATCTTAAAATTGAGTGCAATACTCTCTGTGAGCTACTCATATAGGTTATGTTAGCAGTTAAATCTGTAAGCTACTCATCTTAAAAGAGCTTGATGACCATTATTGACAAAAAGACAGGAAAATATTAGTTCGTCATCTGTAAAAGTCGTGAAACCTCCCGGACAGTCTGGTAGTGTAGCTGCGGCATAAGGTGTGGGGTTGACTTTGATTTGTGGGGGAAGAAGAATTTGAGAAAAGCGAGATCCGAAACTGCGTGAATGATGATAGGCTAAGCTGAACCTTAGGCTCGAGCCCTTTTCGAACATATTTTCGACGAGAAAATTACTTAACCACTGTACCAAACCTTCAAAACTTTCTTTAATCAATGTAAAGTCTTTGGGAGTTTGTAGGCAGAGTCCACTTTTCTGATACTTGAAGACCTAAGAATTGTTCTACAAGCACTTTTTCCCCTGTATAACCATTAAGGAATGGAAACATAAGTTTTATCATAATGAATGCATTTTTCTTGTGAATACCTTGTGCTACGAGCCTAGACTTATTTATTACTATATAGATCTAGTTTTATCCTTTGACGGAAGAATCCTTGGGTTGTTCAATTAGTTTCAAAATTTTATTGACTTTGAATTGATAATAGGGTTAATACCCTGAAAAACCAAAAACTGGTAAATTTGTGACAAATTTACCAAACTATTTTTTTGACCACTAAAAATCCCAAACTGGTATACTTTTGACAAATTTATCTCAAACTGGTACACTTGTGACAAATTTACACTCTGTTAATTTTCGTTAAATTTTATTGTCAAATTATTAAGTTAAATGACACGTGACAGTTGACTAGTATACCAATTTGAGATTTTACGCTCCGTTTGTCACAATTTACAATTTTTGTAATTTTTTTGTGGCATTAATTCAATTTAGTGGAGAGTATATTTGTCACAAATTTATTAGTTTGGGGTTTTTTGCGGTCAAATAAATTAGTTTGTGATAAATTTGTCATAAATGTACCGGTTTAGCGTTTTTTTATGGTCAGTCGGGGTAAATTTGTCACAGATGTATTAGTTTGGGGGTTTTTTATAGTAAAAAAAATATTTTGGCGTAAATTTGTCACATGTATACCAGTTTGGGGTTTTTCAGGGTATTAACCCTTGATAATACTCTTTTTGCATTGCTTCTATTCAGTTTTCACCTTATAGAGCTTCTTCCACACTTTTTATTGGATGACTGTTCCATTAAATTCATCATTTCCCGAAATGAAAATATAATATTAGTCGCTTTTGAGAGGTATCCAACGATTTGTTCTTTTTGATGTTTAGAAGTGAACTTTCAATCCTTCGGCAGAGAGAGACAGATTCAGTAACTTGCTCTTATAAACTTTTTGGTTCTGTATGAGCTGAAGCATCTGTGTCAGGAATTTGTTCCTCCTTTTTCTACTGGCTCCTGTACTTCTCCAAGCATCTAACTTTATGTGAGTTGATTTCTCTACTTCCTAGGTTCTCTTGTCATACACACGAAAAAGCTTTAGTAGATAGTGAATAACCCGAAAACATTGCTTCATGTGATCTAGGATCAAATTTACCAAAATTTTTATTCGCATTTTTCACAATATAATATTTGCAACCAAAAATACGAAAGTATATAATGTCCGGCCCCTTGTTTTGTAAAGTTGATAGGAGGTTTTCCTAAATCCCTTTTCTAAGCCCCAAAATTGGATTTTGGGCCCAATTTATGTGGGATCGAATGTGGGCTGTTGGGCCGCTATTCTAAACAGCCCAATAACTCCTACATCAACCCATATCACCAAGATCCAGAGCAAATTCACTCGCCACAATCAAATTAGTTAGTTCCAGTTCACGATGGATTCAATATCTGATCAAAACAGCATTAATCCAAGAAGAATTCCTCCTTTTGTTTTCGGTCTTTGTGACTTAAACTTCATTTAGTGCGTGCCGGCCCTTTGGAAATATTGTTGGAGCCTCGGGGAAGAACAGGAAAATGCATATGAAGAAGCATGCGGGGTCCTGAAGATTCTCGAGGGCGATCTCGAGGACAAGAAGTTCTTCGGAGGTAACAACCTCGGGTTTGTGGACATCACCGCCAACTCCGTGGGACTCTGGATCGTAGTTATCCAAGAAGCTGGTGGGTTCAATATCCTAACTCCCGATAAATTTCCCCGGCTGTGCAAGTGGGCTGAAGAGTTTCGAAGTTGCCCGGTCGTCAAGGAAAATCTCCCTCCGAGAGACAGACTCTATGCCTTGTTCAAGGCCCGCTTCGAGAAGATCAGTGGCTCGAAGGATGCCGAATTAGCCTCGCGTCATTAGCTGAGACAGACTATTTGCATTCGCACGGACCGTTGGTAGGAAAAACCGTTTCCCCAAGCACTGTTATATGTACAGTTGCTTTGTGTGGTTTTGGTTATGCACCTAAATAAATCTTAACGATCCTTCATGTCATGCATTTGGATTAGAACTGGTTGATTTAAGTAGTATAGCAGTTAGTAGATCTACATAATCTTAGTCCTTGGATGATATTGGCTGTGGAGTTACCTTTTAATGAATAAAATTCTGAGCATGCTCACATATTGTCATTGTTGTCTTTGAATGTCTTGTTTGCTCATAGAGGTTTTCAATTTAATGATGATCAACTACAATAAGGAGGTTTGTTCGTTTCCTTCATCGACTGAAGTTTGCAAAAAGAAGTGCTCAACTTCAAGCCCATAGCATAACCATCTGGACTCGGTTTCAACTAATATAACTGATCTCATTGAGTTATGAGATAAACTATGTAGCATGACAGTCCGAGAAAACTGTAATTGAACATTCATAACTTGGTTTAAAAAATAACAAGTTTGAAATATAAAGAAAAGGCAAGAGAAGCAATGATGGCACGAGAGAACATTATATGATCCAACAATAACATATCTGTAAACAACTTTCTGGCCAAAATTCGAGCAAATCATTTGCGTCCTTAAATGAGCAATTGGATCCAAGAATAAAGCAAATCTTTTCCATCCTTGAATCAGCAAATCACGTCCAAATCTACTTCAGCTTCCCTCCATCTAATACGCCCCATCAAGGCGTTTGTGAATAAATCAGCAATTTGATTTCGGGAGAAACATAAGCTGTTATAATTGGGCCATTTTCAAGTTTTCCACGAACTTATGCTGATCTGTCTCAATGTGTTTGGTACACTCATGAATTCAAACAAATCTATAGACCCGCTTGATTGGCATAGTGCAATTGAATGGGTTGTACGCCGTAACTATGAAAATCGGCTAGGAGACACTTCAGCCATTGACGATGTTGTCAGCATAAACGAAAAAAATGTAGATTGAACCGCTAAAACAATGTTTTGCAAATAAAGTATAATTGGTTTTAAACGTAAATTTTATCAGGGTTTGACCAAGAATTTGATCAAAACAAGATTATGCTAAGATTAAAGCTCTATTCGTTTTGGAAAATATGGTTTTTCTAGAAAATATTTTCCAAAAAGCCATTTTTCAGGAAAATAAAAATATTCTCTGGCGATTCAACTAAAATTTGAAAATGAACTAAAATATATTTTCAACTATTCAGTATAAAAATTCAATTTGATTTTCCTCCGTGCACTCCTTTTATCAATTTTTAAATTTTTAATTTTTTTTTAAAAGTCAAAATTTTAATTAATTTTTTTTTTTCCTCCTTCTCATTCTTCGGTTGGTCGCAAGCCACAATGACATCGACGACCAGCAAAAAAAGGCAAATTCAAGCTTGCCCAAGACCGTTGAGCCTCGAGCCCGCCAGCCTTAGGCTTTGCTAGATTAGCAAGCTAGAGCCTTGTGCTTGTCGATCTAGTGAGTGGCCACTTTGAGCTCACTTATTGCCAATCGCCAGTCATCATTGTGGTCGGTGATCGGCCAAGAAAGAAGAATAAAAAAAAAAGAAAAAGAAAAAAATTAAAATTTCAAATTTAAAAAAAAAAAAAAGAAAAAAAAGAAAGAGGTGGGGGCTCACAAGAATATGAGATAAGAGAGAGTGAATAAAGAAAATGTTTTCTCTTACTTTTTTTTAATAGGTCGAAGTTTTCCCTACTTGAAAAATGAAAAATATTTTTTCCGACCAATTCATTTTTCGTGAAATGGATGCCAGAAAATCTAGAAAATATTTTCTTGAAAGTTATTTTTGGTGAAGTAAATGAAGTCTACAAAAGGAGGCCATGCTAAAGGAGGCCATGCTATGCAAGGGCTGTTCGACGATGCCCAATTCACTTAAATCGGACAACCCTTCTTATCACCTCAAACTGTGTCCCCATTCTAAAAATTTCATAAAGTTTGACGCAAGATTGATCAAGAATTGACTAAACGTTAACCGGCGAGACACTATACCCAAATCCACATCCAAAGAAATTCTTTCACACTCGTATTGTCACTTGTATGCGGCAGTAAAATTTCCTACCCTTCGGAACCGATCGCCTATTTTTCACAATGTCGGGAAGCTTACAATTTCTCAATTTCAATTACAGATCCGAAATCAATCAATTGCAAGCATCCCAATGCAACAAAATCGGATCAAACGGATGTTGGACGAGGGTCTAATTGTTCGGTCAATTTTGGTCAAACTTTTCAATACCCAAGTGAAAGGTCCTAGAGTTTTTGATTTGACTAAAACTTTCTAGGCCTCTAAGTTATGATAAATAATGATTTTTAAAATGATAAGTCATCAAAACGACATGCAGTTCATAAACCTATGCCTTAAGCCTCGGTGTGAGTTGAAATATTGAATTTACGATTTAGTGATTGCACCTAACAATAGTAGTCCTTTTGAAAAGCTCTTTGTGGTGGATGGCAGATTGGTCTCTCAGAGCATGTCGAAACCACTAGAGATCGATCTTATAACTAACCCATAAGTAAATTTTGATATTTCAGCGTGTTAATTGTTATCAAAAAATATATTATTCAAGTGTAAATTTATTTTCAATTACTTGATCTCGTTAGTATGTTTTTAATTTATTCACTTTATTTCATTTTTGCTGATCAAAGGAAGAATTAAGGCAATGTGTTCATAAATTTAAAACGTTCTAGTCAACGAGTGCCATTGAAGCACCTATTATTTGTTAAGCATATTAAATAACAAATAACTCACTTTTTAGAACGGTGAATTCCTGTAATACCGAGACAGTGGTTGCATTAACAATTGTAGTATTTTTTAATTAATTGGCTAACAGGTGTCTTCACTTGCGGGCATAGTCCATTTGAAAAGACTAAACTCAACATGTCCTATCAAGTTGTGTTCGGACTTAAAAAGATTATGTGGGATCTAAAAGATGGCTGGGGGGAAAAATTAAAAAAAATTAAAAAAAGATAAGCTAAGGAGCGCATTTTGTCTCATAAAAAATAAATTAATTTGAATTTTTTTAAAAAATGATTATTTATATTACTTATAAAAAATGAATCAATAAAAATATTTCAATAATTAAATAGAAATTATTATTAATAGTATTATTTTTAGAAAAATATTTTTTAAATTATTAATTTTTGAAAAGTAAATGAAACTTTAAAAATGAAAATGGGAACAAAAAAATCTTGAACACTGACAAAGGTCACATCACCCAATCCAATCTCGGTGACGATAAGTACTGGTTAGTGAAGTAGGAGATCAATGTAGGGTACCGAAAGGCTGATGCAGATCAACTAATTAACAAAGGATATCAGAAAACAACAATCTGGGATCTTCACTCCATCTCCCAAGTCTGGTGAACGGAATCTTGATTATCAAGTTGAGCCCCGTCGTGCGATGTAGGGTCTTCATTTAGGTTCTTAATTGCTGAAAATAGTGAAAGTGGAACCAAATATTTATATGTGGATTTTAAAGTTTGGAGATTAAAAACATATTATGTGGGCCATCATTTAGGTCTTATTTCAAAGATTCTGGGTGTTTCACGTCCACTTAAAAGTATGTGAGAGTCGCAAGATTTGAAAGTACAATTTGCCAAATGACTCAACTTGTAATTGTTTCACCAAATATTAACATTATGGAAAAGTATTTCAAGAAAAAGATGCGACTTTCCTTGTGTTTGTTGAAGCTTCCCCTCTCACACGTCAGGAGTCTACTCTCTAGCTTTTAGCTTTCAATCCAGGCCACCCTTTTCATGAAGACCCTTTATCCTCTTCAAATTAAATCCAGGCACTTATAGAGAATGATCATTCATAACATTATATGAGTTTTCTACTAACGTAACTCAGTCAACATCATGTGAGTTCTCTATACCAAGTGAATCAGATAAAAAACAAATTGAGATGACTTGTTTAATGAAAAGTGATAAGATTAAAAGATACCTAATGCGACTAGTCTCAAATGTCGGCTATGAGAGTATCGTCACCAAAATTTTTCTCTAGGGGAACAATAGATAACAAAATTTTCCTTTAGGCTTGACCTCAGCACTTTTAGGGAAAAGGAACTCTGATATTTACTTAAAATGTGTTCTCCAAAATTACAAGCCGACTATGAGGTGATGTTAGTGATATAAATATTCTATATATCACATGCCATGATAGACAAATTAAGATACTAATGTAAGCCTTTTCATAATCAAGGATACTGAGATCTAGATAGTACTTTCTATCAAGCCTATTCTCCCTCAAATATAAATCCAACGCTCAATAAGTTCATTGGTCTTGAGTAATCATGCTCATCAATATTATTCTCAATATTCCCGATACTACCCTTAGCTAAAATAGTATCTTGACTAGTTGAAGATTGAAGCGATTCTCTCTTAGCATAGTGGTCAAATACTCATTAAAAAGCACATAGAGCCTTTCTCCAATGTTTAGTTTAAATTTCACATGATCATCTATGTTCATCTTTAGATGGAAAAAATCTAACAAGTATGACTTATAACGATGATCTAATATAATAACAAAAGATAAAATAACACTATAACAAATTTAGTGTTTTTCGAACTTCTTAGGCATTGCCATCACCATAACACTAATAGCTTCATCCTTATTGTTTCTCACATTTATCAAAGAAAACTGTATCTAGCATACTCCAAAGAAATATGAATTCGTTGTGGGATATCTAACATTAGAAAAAAGAGTAGAAGAGAGTCTAGCTCATGCAATTGACACGTGAGAAAGTTATAATCAAGTAAGTTCAAATGAGAAAACACATGTTGAAACCCAAGTGCACCTCAAAATTAGATATGGAGAGTTTTATTTAGTAGCTACATCTTAAGGTACTCATTTACCGATCTTAAAAAATGATCGTGATATGTTGGATATCAAATTTCCCTTCTCTTTTTCATAAAATTTTACTACATTACTTCTTGCTCTATTCCTTGATTTGTGTTTCATGTTGGAGTTGAGCTAACTAAGCAACTCTGTAATAGATTAGTGCTCCAAAAAAGAATAAATGTAATCATTGTTTATCATTGCTCTTGCTAGCATGTGTCTAAAACACAATTCGGTGGAATCGCATCATAGAAAATTGTCAACATTGGCCTCTAAATTGGGATAAGTACATAAATAACTCAACAAGTTTTTTTTATCACACGGTTGGCCATGTAATTTAGTTCACATTACTTACACTTAGAACTTTTCCATGCCATCATCATCTGTGAGTTTTTAAAATTCAGATCATACAATCACAGTGCTTCTTTTCAATCGTTTATCAAATGGAGTTATTTTCCTCATCCTCATAAACTAAATATGCAACTCTTCATCTCTTGGATTGGTAATTCAATATTTTTCTTGATTCTCATTAAATCTTGACATGTAAACTAGTTAATTAGAGAAAAGTTGAATTAGAACAAGTTGTATATTATGAGATATAAGATGACATGTTGTATTGCTGTCAAACACTAAATTAAACACTTGGTGGTGCTGATTCACATCCCTACCCGATTAGTCATAAACATCAAGATCTGTGAATAACGACATAACATATAGTTTCAACAGCACTGGAAATCAGAGAGTTCGGATTCCTACAAAGTAGCAAACGGCATTCACAAACATTTTAATATCCCCACCTAATAACGAATGGAAGCCGCAACGCTGGGAATTGAAAGAGTACAGTTTTTATACTGAGAATCAAGGACGCACCTTTAATGGTCCCGAGCTTGGTGGAGAACGAAGGGAATGCCTTTGGATAAATATATGGCGCGACCCCATACAACTCGAAGAGTGAATGAAGAAGGTCGTGCCCGTGTGCGCAGGAACGATTGCTTACTTTCTTTGTATTTTCGTTTTGGTCGAAATAATGTGTTCATTCGTTCATAGAAACGAACCCTACCAACGTTAGACAGGAGAGTTTCTGAACATAATATATTTCAAAAAGGTAAGGGGTGTAAAGATAACCAATTAGTGGGAAGAGTTTTGTTTCGTTAGACAGGAGAGTTTCTGAACATAATATATTTCAAACAACTTTTGCCATATCTGAATGGGCAAACAAGGTCCTGCAGTCTTCAATAATGCCGCTGACTGGATATTTCATAGGCAGATCTACTTTCCCGTGCAGATTGGAAGCTTCTGGCAGGTACATTACAGGCTATCTCACGTGTGTTTCTTTCACTTTTTTTTTTTTTGCAGAAATTGAATGCCCTCCTTCACAGCTTAGGCTTTGGCAACTTGCATCGAGAGAGCTCAAACTTCCCTCATCCAGTAGCATGATGTTCGAATCACGAACGACACCAGCAATTGACGCCGCTGAGGCTTCGTTAGTCCATGAGCAACCAGTGTCGAGTTTGAGGGAACCTCTTGCCTTTGGAACCCACTACTCCGGTTTGGTTTCTGCACCAATCCTGACTGGCTTCGAATTTGGGTTCCATCTAACAAAACTCTTAGTTAGATTGAGTGCGGCGTCAACGCCTGAAGTTGGGTCAAGTGGGCGAGCCTAGAAAATGTGAGCATTTCATGATTTCCAAATCATCCACAGTGTTGCAGCTACCATCTCATTTGCCGGCGAAATTAAGTTTGAATTGAAACACCCCAACACCCATTGTTCCATCCCGATTACGTTGGGTGGGCAAATGATGTTTATTCGTGGGTGTGACCACACCTATTTCGTCTAGCTGTAGAGGAGGAGAGTATGCTCAATGGTTTTTAGAGCTTGTTAACACGGAGGACAGATTGGGTCAGATAAGATCTGCTTCCTGTATAGATTTTCTCGCGTTGGGATTGCGCTCTAACTAATGCTCCATAGGAAGAATCTTAGTTTGAGGGGGAATGCGCAGGACAACGCTTCTTGGCTGGAGAATAGTATTTTTTTTTTTTTCAGAAATAGTTATTTTCTATTTATATTCCGGAGAATAATTTCTGAGTAAAAAAACCCGTTTGATAACTATACAAAATTTATACTCTTGAAATAGAAAAATAATAGAAATGCGTTTGGTAAAGTAATGATTTTTTTTTTTTTTGTATTTATTCATTTTTTATTCTTGTTCACGGAGCGGCGGTCGGTGACCGGTGGCGGAGGCAGCGGCGGTAGGCGGTCGGAGGTGGCCGCGGCAAGAGAGAGGAATAAAAGAAAAATAAAAAAAGAAAATTGGCTTATTTCTAAAAATTGTTCCCAGAAATGAGAAGCAACTTTTTTTTACTTTTTATTTCTGCTCCAAATTTATTCATGAGCTAACTTTCTATTCTGAGGAATAGAAAAACAACTTAGCATTACCAAACGGATTTCTATTCTTTTTTTGTTCCAGGGAACAAAAGAACATAAATTTAGAGAAATAAAAACGTTACCATGCGTTGCCTAACGTTCCGAATTTTAGTCAATAGGTTTTTGGGTGGCTAGTAGGATATTGTTGCTTGGTTTGAGCTAATAAACGCAGCTATGGACCTCAGCCTGTTGTACCCACTCTTTACGGAATAAGATCCTGATTTGTTCTTTGCCCATGATAGTTTATCCGTACTCGGGTTATAGCTAAGTGGAATAGACAGGATTTCTTCTTTCATGATATGGTCGTTGAAACTAGTATAAAGCTCCGGTTCCTTCCATACCTTATCCCCCTGATCAATCAATCTACTTTCTTTCTATTTCCAAAATGGGTTTTCTAGAAACCCATTAAGATTCGATCTAGTTGAACATTAATTGTTTAAACCCACTCTCACTTGACTCTTTAAATGTTCGAACAACCCATATACAACATGATCCTAAAATATGAGTCAAAAATGTTATCCATGATCTATTTTGAAACCTCTAAGTCACAGTGCTAAATTATAGGTTCGCGTGGAAACTTTTGGGACCAAAGACTAAGTCGCGTGTGTCCTTGATCAGTAAAGGTAGCTCGGGTACGTGAGAAACGCTTAGAAAGGGGTAGTCTATATCAGGTCCCTGAGATGGGAGGTCCATCGAGGTGGGAACACATCCGTGGCTGCCATTACCAGAGCATGGACTAAAGAGGGATTCTTGGAGGAGACCTTGTATCGTGGAATCTGATGCAGCACCGTTTGCTAGTCAAATAGCGAACCAACTGGACCAGCTGAGTCTTGGTCGAGTCATTTTTTAATAGCAGTACTCACAAAACTTTGTCATTTTCTTATAATTCAGTTTGGTGCGGTGTCTTTTCAACCAATTTGCTTATTTTATGGCCAGTGCGTACTCGAGCCACCAACTCCACAATTTTGTAGCATTTTCTTTCACCGGCGTGCGCTGTCTCACTAAGGATTCTTCTCTAAAATTGAACCTTTTAAGAAGCCAAAGAAAATCAAGTGACTCTTGCAAGTTCTTACTTAGGTAAAGCACAAGAAGAGTGTTCTCAGTGTGTGTGAGTGTTTGGACAGATGGAGGAAGAATTGAAGCTATTGGGTATGTGGGGAAGCCTGTATAGCCGGCGAGTTGAGATGGCTTTGAAGATCAAAAGGGTCAAATACGAGTACTTAGAGCAGGAGATATTCCACAATAAGAGTGCTTTGCTTCTCAAGTACAACCCAGTGCACAAGAAGGTACCCGTGCTTGTCCACAATGGCAAACCCATTGCGGAGTCTCAGATGATTCTCGAGTACATTGATGAGACATGGAAGGACAACCCAATTTTGCCACAAGATCCATACGAGAGAGCGATGGCTCGTTTCTGGGCTAAGTTCGTGGATGAAAAGGTAATCATCTCGCCTTATATTTGAGCTTGATGCTCTCTGTAATCTACTCATTTAGGTCACGTTAACACTTATTATGCAAAAGTTGAAGTGGACACCAGAGGTTTACTGAGCCAAGCAGAGCAAGAGTTGGAAGAAGAAATTAGTTCATCATCTGTGAAAATAGTGAAACTGGCCAGGCGTGATGATGGTAAGGTAGTTTTGGCATAAACTGTGGTATTGACTTTGATTTGTGTGGAAGACCTTGAAAAGTATCAAGATTCGATAGTGTGAATTACGACAGGGTAAAGCTAAATCTTAGGCTTGGTATATTTGGGTTTTGAAAGACTAAGGGTGCACATGATAATCATTTTATTTTTGTTCAAGAACTATTTTTCTAGAACAAAAATCCATTTGGTAATTTTTTTTAAAAATTTTTGGAATAGATTTCTACTTCAAAAATAAGTTTGGAATAGAAATAGAAGTAAAATTTTTTTGCTTTTTATTTCTAAAAAAAAAAAGAAATAAAAACTATTCTCATTATTTGTCTTCACTATTAGTCAATTGTTCATCTGTTGTTACTGACCGCCATTCGCCATTTGTTGCTATCACCGAAAGAGAGAAATTTTATGTCATTATCTAACGAATTTTTATTTTAGGAATATAAATTTTGTGTCATTACCAAATGCGTATTTTTACTTAAAAGCTCATTCAAGAATAAAAATAGAAAAATCTAATTCTCTTTTAGAAATCAATTTCTAATTAAAATGGTTATCATTCGCGTCCTAAGCATTCACAAGTCAACAAGTATTGACAATTCAGCCGTTCACATGTTTGAGGAACACTGAGCCACACTAAAGCTTGCAGTAGAGAACATGGGCATCCCGTAATTTCAAATTGCAATATTGCAACTGATATTTGTTAAAACATCACGCGTGCACTAAATGAATCCATAATTCTTTTTCATGTTTGAATTAGTGATTGTCTTAAAATGTCCTCGTATATCTAGTCTTGATATACAAAATTATATGCGTTTTCCTAACATCATGAATATATTTCCCAAAATGAATAATCGTCCCAGAAATCGTATAATATTAAAATGGTAACAAAGTCATAATCCTTCTAATCAATGCATTAGTCCTCATCTTATTGAGGAGGGATGTGACGCCATGTCCTCCGAGCAATGGCTTCCGTGACTTCTTTGACATGACAATCTCAGAAGGGCTGTATTGCATCATCGCATGATTTGAGAATATATTTCACAAGAGTAAAAGCCGGGGATTCGTTACATTCTAAGTACAAAGATATTTAAGACTTGAATTTCCAATGTAGTCTTCCTCTCAATAATGATAATTCTCGACTTCGATCACCATGAAAGTCTAAATTTTTGAGTTACAATAGGTGACCACAATTTCTCTCGCTAGATTCATTCATGATCACAAGTCATTTGATCAAGAAAATTTTGTTCTTTCCGTTATGAACAGTGTGTGCCAGCTCTCTGGAAGTCCTGCATGAGCGTTGGGCCCGAGAGGGAAAAGGCGCAGGAGGAAGCATGTGAACTCTTGAGCACTCTTGAAGGTGAGCTCAAGGGCAAGAAGTTCTTCGGAGGCGAGAACATCGGGTTCGTCGACATCGTGGGCGACGTCCTCGCGTACTGGGTTGGAGTCCTCCAAGAAGCGGTCGGGGTCGACGTCTTGACCGAGGACAAGTTCCCCGTGCTGTGCAGGTGGGCCGAAGACTTTCGGAATTGCCCGGTCGTGAAGGAGAATCTGCCTCCAAGGGACAAGCTCTTGGCCTTCTTCAAGACTCAATCCGAGATGTTAAATAGCCTTCAGAAAAAATGAAGTCCACGAGTTTTGGGTCATCCTTGGGTCGAAGTGTGATTGGGTTCTTGTGTTCGAGTCAGGGCTTTTTAATAGTAAAAAAGCTGATACCAGTATAGTGTTTCAGGAGTCTTGCATCTTGATAGAGATGGCCCACGATAATCATGGTTTAATCAAGCATCAATTTGCTGTAATTTCGGTGTTTTTCGTGCCATATATGTCCTATTTACTGAATAAATGAAGTTGAAAATGCTTTTTTCCTTCATGGGCATGATGAGCGGATCAACTGGTCTGAGGAGCTCTTACCAAAAACTCAAGAATGTGCATCGGATTTGGTATTCGCATTTTAAGGCCCATTTTCCTAAGTTAATTCTACTTTGGGAGTTCACGAAAAGCTAATGATAATTGTTGTACTCTAGGGGAACCGTTAAACCTGGGAAATCTATTCCTATGGGATGCCACCACCCTACCATATAAACATATTGGCCCAATTTTCTTAAAAAGTGAGGTTAATATTACGAAAAATCTCAAACTAGTATATTTAAGATAAATTTATTTCAAATTTATTTTTTGATCACAAAAAATTATAAATTGTTACATATTTGATAAATTTACCCCAAACTGGTACGATTGTGATAAATTTACTCTCTATTAGTTTCAATTAAATTTTATTATTAAATTACTAGTTGGATGATACGTGATAGTTTGTGATTTTACTCTCTATTTATCACGGTTGTGTCAATTTTATAGTTTTTTGTGATATTATCTAATTCAATAGAATGTATATTTCACAAATGTATTAATTTGGAATTTTTGACAGTCAAAAAATTAGTTTGAAGGTAAATTTATCACAAGTGTACCGATTTAGGGTTTTTATGATTATTTGGGGTAATTTATCATAAGTGTACTAGTTTAAGGTTTTTAATGATCAAAAATTTAATTTGGGACAAATTTACCATAAGTTTACCAATTTGGGATTTTTCGTGGTATTAATCCTAAAAAGTATCGAGTTTCGCTCATATCTCAATTTGGGGAAGCACTTTCTTTTTTATTTCTCATAAAGAAACACCAACTTTAAATTGGATCCTAATGCTAATCCTAACTTTTTTTTTGTTGAATAAAAAAGCACTAATGTTGGTCCAAACCTTTACTTATCCCATAAAAAAAGCCTTAACTTTTAGTCAATATCTAAATCTTGCTCGCATCAAATTTTGACTAATGGTGTCGTTATAAAATTGACATCTTTAGAAAAAAAAAAAAAAGAAAGAAAAACTTAACTGGGTCAAAGTTGGATATAGATTGAAAATTTGTACTTTTTTATGAGACATAAAATTTCTGGTCATAATTGGACCTCCACTTAAAGTTGATAATTTTATGAGGAAAATAAAAAAGATGACTAGGATTAGGACATGCCCTAAAGCTGACGCTTTTTTATGAGACAAAAATAAAGTTCAAACCCAAATTGAGACTCGACCTAAAGTGGGTGCGTTTTAAGAGAATCAGGCCTAAATAGATTATACAAAATACTTTCACAATACCTTATTGGATGATGAGTTTAGTATCAGGAACTTGTCACAAAGGTTTTGAAATCAAAGAATGGGAAAATTCCAAATAAAAGTTCGAAATTAAGTCATTTTCTCAAAAAAATTGCATAATGTGTACAATGTTGCAGATAAGGGCATAAAGGCCTCAATCTCAAGTAAGGGCCTAAGCTCACAGGCCAATGAGTATATGACTTTTCCGATGATTAGAACGAGGGCATTTTTTCCAAAAAATTAAATAAAAAAGAAAAGCCAAAGTTTATAAAATTAAAAATCGGATCGTTGGTTCTCGTGGAACAAAACGAAGGTTGAGATCGTAACGGAGTGCTGCTCGTGCGACCCGCAGCCGCGACGTGCGACTGGGCGGCGGGGGCGGCATGTGAAGAGTGAGGGATTTTGAACGAAACTAAAAGAAAAACCTTCTCCTACTAATCGGGATTTTGTTTTCTCTCCCCACCCGATTCCTTCAACAGCCCCGGAAATCAATCATCACCCACCTTTTAACCACACAACCATTCTCCAAAAGAAACAAACCATCGCACCCATTTCGTGCATTGATACTGCATTTCCATTCCCATTCTTTTTCCTCCCTTTGCGTTGAATCGATTTCGATTATGGGTCTCCAATCCCTCTTCGGAAGGAAGAAACCCATATCACCGTCGGCGACGTGAGGCTCCACATTGGTGACCCCGCCGGGGTTGTGGTCCTCGTCGATGGGTTCACAGTCTCAGATCGAGTAGCTGGAGCAGGTGTTCGAGAAGTTGGACGCCAACGGAGATGGCAAGAACTCTACATCGGAGCTGGGCTCCATCATGAGCTTCCTCGGCCACCCAAAGACAGAGGAGGAGAAGCCCGAGATGATCCACGAGGTTGGCTCAAAGAATGTGGCGGGTGTAATAATTTAATTTTTCTTTTTATTCAAAAAGATTTGGACAAAAATGCCCTTGTTCTAATTGCTGGAAATGTCACATGCTTGTGTCACGGGCCGATCGATCAACTCTCAAACACACGTAGGCTGACCCGTATGACTTTAAGGTTTTACCCCTAAGCAGCCTTTCAACACTCGACTCACAAGACTTGTATAGAGAGAGAAACTCTTATAGAGAGAAGCTTTGGTTTTTGTATTGCTTGTGAATGATTTACAATGAGGGAGGAGACCCTATATATACAAATACAAGGCAAACCGTATTCGTAGATTTCTCTTAGATCTAACGGTGGAGATTGTACCTCCCCATCTACCAATTACCCGCATTAATTACCATCTACCAGCTACTCACATTTATAGCGTATGCGTAGAAATATAGTATCGTCCGCCCCCAGGAGAATACTCTAAGTCTCGGGGGTATAAGCCGAGGGTCCTTAATGTGTTACGCCCATCCCGTAGGAACCTCTTGGACATGCTTTCTTTTGGGTCGTGACATTCTCCCCCACCTAATCCGGCGACGCCCTTGTCGCGTCTTCGCCATGAAAGACTTCAATCTCCTTCCTGAATTGCCAAAAACTTTCCGTGGGCTCCCAACTTGCTTCACTCTCCGGAAAACCATTCCATCGGATCAAATACTCTCGCTTAGGCGCGCAATACCGCTTCCGTATGACTCGATCCGCCAAGATGCTCTCGACCTCTCGATCATACGAGGTTTTTTCCTCGAGTGGTGCTCGATGAGACTCCCCACGATCCGGATCCTCCTCATCAACTTGGAAAGGTTTAAGCATACTTACATGGAAAACCGGATGTACCTTTAACTTTGGTGATAACTCCAGCTTGTATGCGACCTTCCCGACCCGTTGTAGCACACGAAACGGCCCCTCGTAGCGACGGATCAACCCCTTGTGCACGTCCTTGTAGCGAAGAACTGTGTGCAGCTTGGCCAACACTTTGTCTCCTACTTGGAACTCCACGTGCCGTCGCTTCTTTCGGCCCATTTCTTTATGCGCTTTGACGCCTTGTGTAGACACGCCCTTGCCAAGTCGGCTTGCTCTTGCCAATACTTGGCAAACTTGTACGCGAGTGGACTACTCCCCTGATAACCCGAAGCAATGGCGCTAGGGGTATTCGGTTGTTGCCCAGTCGCGATCTCGAACGGACTCTGGCCGATCGACTCACTTCGCTGTAGGTTGTAGGAGAACTGGGCTATGTCGATCAACTTCGCCTAATTCACTTGCATTGTGCTCATGTAATGCCGAAGGTAGATTTCCAAGAGTGCATTAACCCGCTCCGTTTGACCATTGGTTTGGGGATGCAAACTTGTCGACATATTCAGCTCCAACCCCAGCAGCTTGAACAACTCAGATCAGAAACGCCTCGTGCAATGAGGATCACGATCGCTCACGATCGTTTGTGGCATATCCCAGTACTTGACCACGTGTTTCATGAATAGCTTGGCCGCCTCCTCGACCGGGCAATCCTTGGTCGCAGGCACGAAGGTCGCGTATTTGGAAAATCTGTCCACCACGACCATGAGAGTCCGATACCCTTCGGACTTTGGCAGGTTGATAATGAAGTCCATGGAGACACTCTCCCATGGACGACTTGGAACGGGAAGAGGCTCCAACAACCCCGGTGACGACCGTTGCTCTAACTTGTCTTGTTGGCATACCAGACAAGTCTTCACATACGCCTCCACATCGTCCCGCATTTGAGACCAGTAGTATCAATCTTCGATGAGGACCAACGAGCGGTGGATCCCTGGATGACCCGCCCACTTCGAGTCGTGGCACTCACGCAAGATCTCCTTCCTCAGCTTTCCATGGAAGGGCACATATAGTTGCCTTCCCTTGGTGTAAAGGAGCTCGTCCTCGCACCAAAATTGTCGGGTCTTGCCTTCCTTTACATACCCGAGGAGGGCTTGGGCTCTTGAATCATGCCCCAACCCTTCTTTGATGCGGTCGACCTAAGAACAACTCGGTCGACTCACTGTGTTTGCCAGCTCCATTCTTCGACTTAGTGCATCCGCCACAGAGTTGGCCTTCCCCGGCTTGTACTCTAGCATATAGTCGAATTCCGCTAGAAAATCCTGCCACCGAGCTTGCTTTGGACTCAACTTCTTTTGAGTCTAGAAATAGCTCGTGGCTATGTTGTCCGTCCTCACGACGAACTTCGACCCCAAGAGATAGTGCCTCCACGTTCGAAGGCAAATGGACCGCTGCGGTCATCTCCTTTTCTTGAACAGTATACCGTCGCTCGGTATCGTTCAGCTTGTGAGACTCGTACGCCACTGGATGGCTATTATGCATAAGCACATCACCAATAGCATAATCCGAAGCGTCGTCTCTACCTCATAGGGCTTGGTGTGGTCGGGCAGCACTAACATTAGCTCCTTGGTCATAGCTTGCTTTAATCGGTCGAAGGCTCTTTGGCATCGATCCGTCCACTCCCACACCTTCTCTTTCTTCAACAGGTCCGTGAGTGGCATGGTGATGCTTGAGTAGCTTCGGATGAATCGCCGGTAATAGTTGGTGAGGCCCAAAAACGACCTCAATCCCATCACTTTTGTTGGCGGCTCCCATTCGACGATCGATTGAATCTTGGCCTTGTCCATGTGCACTCGTCCACCCCCGACGATGTGCCCCAGGAATGGAACTTCCTCTTGGGCGAAGGCACACTTCTCGCGCTTAACGTACAGCTCGTTCTCGCGCAAGACTTGAAAGACTTGCCTTAGGTGTTCGACATGCTCTTCCAACGTCCGACTATAAACTACAATATCATTTAGATAAACCACTACAAACCGATCTAGGAAAGGGTGGAGTACCTTGTTCATTATTGTGCAGAAAGTAGCCGGAGCGTTGATCAAACCGAATGGCATCATAAGGAACTCGTAGGATCCATACCGCGTCACGCACGCAATTTTTGGCTCGTCCCCTTCAGCGATCTAAACTTGATAGTAGCCCGATTGGAGATTTAGCTTGGTAAACCACTGAGTTCCACCAAGTTGATTGAAGAGATCCGCAATGAGCGGGATCGGGTACTTGCTCTTCACGGTTAATTTGTTCAGTGTCCGGTAGTTAATACACATCCGGAATAACCTATCGTGCTTCTTTTGGAACAGGATCGGTGCACCGAACGGAGCTTTGGACGACCGTATGTAGCCCGCGTCGAGCAGCTCCTTGAGTTGCCTCCTCAACTCTTCCAATTCCGGGGGTGGCATGTGGTAAGGCGCCATGGCAGGCGGTTGAGCGTTAGGCACTAGCTTGATCCGATGATCCACCTCTCTCTTAGGTGGCAGCTTCTTCGGCAGCTTTGAAGGCATCACGTCCTTGAATGAGCCGAGGACTTGGGTTACCTCCGTCGGGACTTCCTTCCCTTCACCCTTGTCTTCCTCGATCTTCAAGGTCGCTAGGAAGGTCACCTCACCCTTCCTTGTTCCTTTGGTGAGTTGCATGGCTGAGATCATCTTCCGATCACGGTCCGACTCACGATGGATCGGGACCACGCATTGGCAATGCTTGTCCAACATGCATATACACTCGGCGAATGGCAATATAACAGCATGGATCTTATCTAGGAATTTTATCCTAATGACAAAGTCATAGTCGTCAAAGGGAATTACCTCTAGAGTTTCCTTGCTCTTCCATGGTCCGAGTTGTAGCTCTATGTCCCTCGTGACACCGATTACAGGGAATTCTTTGGAGTTTACCATCTTGAGCCAACCGGTTCCCTTCTCAATCCGTAAGTTGAGTTTCTTCGCGGCTTGCTTCGATATGAAGAGGTCGGAGGCTCCTGTGTCCACGAGCGCACTCATTGTGGATTGTCTGATCTTCAAGTCCGTGAACATCAAGCCCTTGGGCTCCTTCGCTTTCTTGGCCTTGATGGTGCTAAGGAGGCGCAGCGAACCCAACTGCGTTTCCTCCCTAGGCTTATCCTCCTTACACAGGGCGACCAGCTTGGCCTTGTTCAGGCAATCTCAAGCCATATGTGGACCATCGCAGAAAAAGCATTTGTACGAGCATACCTTCCTTTGTCCTCCTCCGCTCGACTCCGCGTGAGCTTTGTGAGGATTAGTCGGTGGTCTACCTCCGGTTGGGCGATTGTATCTCCCCTGATCTCCCCCACCAGTGGCTTTGTCCCTCGGACGAGTGTCCGATTGGGATGTGGAAGGTGCCTTGTACTCCATGAGCGACTTGGTTACGGTCATGGCCGTAGTGAGATCTCTCACGTTGTACCACTTCAACTCTTGCTTTGTCCATAACTTGAGACCGCTCATGAACTGGTGAAACGCTTCAATTTCGTTCATCGAAGGGATTTGGAGTAGCAACTTTGAAAACCGCTTGATGTAGTCGCGCACACCACCCTTTTGCTCGAGACGCTTCAGCTAGTCACGAGCTTCTTCCTCTGCGTAAGCGGGAAAGTAGTTCCGCCAGAACTCCTTGACGAAACCACCCCAGGTCGTGATAGTGTTCCCACACCTATCATCCGACCGACGACGCTACCACAACAATGCACTATTAGCTAAATACATCGAAGCCGTGTTTACTCGTGTTTGGTCGTCGTTGATTCCCATGGCCTGGAAGTACCACTCCATGTACCACAAGAAGTTGTCCACGTCCTTGGCCACCCGCGAGCCACATAACTCCTTTGGCTTTGGCGTGTCCACTTGTGGACCTTGCACGGTGATCACCCCGTTCACGCGTGCAGCTTCTATTTCAGCGAGCTTACTCTTAAGCTCCGCTATCTTCGCGCGCATGGCCGCTATCATGGCCTCCAAGGGTTCGTACCGTTGTGTGAGTTCCTCCTGTAGGGTCCCCAACAACTCATGGCGGAGTTCTCCCATGCCGGTCTTGAGCTCTTGCACTTCTGCAACCAGCTCCTCCCTTCCGGGGTCAACTCCGTCCACGATCTGGGTCAGGTCATCGACCGATCCTTGGACATTGGTGACAAACAACTCTAGCTTTGCCATGCGATGTGCAAGATCCCCTGTAGGCTCCCTCGAACTCGAGACACCACGATTCTTCTTCCCCTTGGCAGCGCCCTTCTCAGCGTTTCGCCCACGATCAGTGCAATCACCACCTATGGCAAGCGCCTCATCAGATCGTGGATCAGCCATTGCACTTACGCTTGGATAAAAAATCAGCTCCGATACCATTTGTCACGGGCCGATCGATCAACTCTCGAACACACGTAGGTTGACCCGTGCAGTCTTAAGGTTTTACCTCTAAGCAGCCTTTCAACACTTGACTCACAAGACTCGTATAGAGAGAGAAAATCTTAGAGAGAGAAGCTCTGGTTTTTGTATTGCTTGTAAATGATTTACAATGAGGGGAGGAGACCCCTATATATACAAATACAAGGCAAACCGTATCCGTAGATCTCTTTTAGATCTAACGGTGGAGATTGTACCTCCCCATCTACCAACTACCCGCATTAATTACTATCTACCAGCTACTCGCATTTATAGCATATGCGTACAAATACAGTATCGCCCGCCCCCAAGAGAATACTCTAAGTCTCGGGGGTATAAGCCGAGGGTCTTTAATGTGTCACGCCTGTCCCGTAGGAACCTCTTGGACATGCTTTCTTTCGGGTCGTGACACTTGCCACTCGACAAGTATTTGACCAGCCAACGAGTTTAGGCTCTCATTTAAGATTGAATTAGACACTTCAACCCTTATTTGAAATAGTGTTTGAACCATTTTTTTAAAAAAATGACTCTAGTTCAAGTCTTTATTTGAAATAATTAAAAAAAATTACCAACAAAATCCAAAAACAAATTATCACTGAAAATTTTCATTCAAGACAAGTTCTAATTTTTTTGTAATATGTTTCAATATCATTATCGCTTATTAGTGTTAATGGAATTTGTTGAATTAGAGGCCAATATGTAAATGGATTGTGGATTTCGTACCAGTAACCATCATTAAAACAACGAAAGCAGAAGATGGTTAATAATCTTTTTTACATGTACTAGTTACTTCACTCACTTTAAGCAATTGTCCTCATGCACGTTTTACCCTCTCCAACGGCGATTAGGGTAACCTAATCACAAAACTTCCTACAAAAAGACAGAAATCGAGAAACACAGGTATTCGATTTTTAGTAGGAACATGTGGGGAGAACTTTGTTGCTTTTATCTGAGGCATGGTGGATATGACATACCCTTCATCCTCTACTTTTTCACGTGATCTTGATTGGAAGCTTGAGAACGAATATGATGAGTCTCCGTTTTCTCTCTCAATCTCATCCTTCGATCAAGCGGAAATCTTTTCCTTCGAACAAGTCCAGATCATTTTCTTCAAGAAGCGCAGTAGATAATTCTCTGTTCTCTCTGTCAATCTTTTCCTCCGAGCCCTAATTTCCTAATTGAAAACAAATTGAGCGCTAATTTCCCTATTTTTCTCCAATTGCTGACTATCGAGAAAAAAAAAAAAACTGGTCATTTTGGTCCTTAATGTGACATGGATGTAATGCACAGGTGGAATGACATGTTGGACCTTTAATGGCATCATTGGACAAAAGATTAACAAGGATCAGATTCGGATACCGACTGAGAATTTGTGACTTTTTATAAGATGAGAAAAAAATTGGATTAAAATTTAGACCCGACCTAAAGCCAGTACTTTGTAAGGGAATTGGGTCTAATTCAGGTGTAACAAACTCATATATACGAAATTAAAAGTGACCAGACAAATGAGTCATTACTTATCTTATTTTATAATTTTTCTGTTTACAAGTAACATAGTGGGACAAAGTTCACATGGGATTTGACCAAAAAAATAAAAGGTTCGCATAGGATGAGAAAAACGCTGAAAGTAGAGATTGTACAGCTCAACAAGCCAAAAGGGAAAGCTAGAAGGCTTCAACTTTAGTAAAATTAAGTTTATATAACATATTGCTTGACCACATCCATCCGATTTGGACCTCAACACTATGCCTTGTTACAATAGAGTCCCACGTTGAATGGGCGTGCACAAAAGAAGTGATATATAGCCCTAATTTAGCAACAAAAAAAGAAAAAAGAAGAAGAAATTCTCTGAAGTTTCTCGTTTAATGTGTTGGGTTCTACTTCCAAATTCGCTGCTCATCTTGTGAATTGAGTGGAAAAGGAAGGAAAGTACGATAGTTGGGAAAATCTGGAGGAAAGCATTCTCCCTTTAGTGGTGGAAAATGGAGTTAAGGGTGAACATGGGTGAACGAGTGTTACAACAACTAAAGTAACCCCTCTAAAAATGCGCTTACTCATTGACATCGTGGACGAAACTTGCATTTATAATCGTGATTGTTATCATAAGCATGCCTAATTTATGGAATCATGACTATTATACAGTCACAAAGGACAATATATTTTTGAAATTTTATCTCTACACCATTGTTATTTTATGGGTCCAAACCAGATAAAGGAATTGGTGGGGTCATGCCTGCAACCATTTTGGCTAAAACATGCCTTTTTCTAGTACCAAAACTACTCCCTCCCTCTCCTTCTCTATTTATTGATCATCTCATCATGTTTTGTCCAAGGGTGGTGAGGGGTACATGTGATCCTTTATTGATGATGTTTTGAGGAAATCTGAATTTGATTTTTTAAGTACAAGGGCGAGGTGCCTGGTCCGTTCAAGCCTTGGAAGGAAATGATCAAAAGACAGATGGGAAGGAAAATCATGTGCTTGAGAAATGATAAAAGGTTGGAATTATGTCATGACAAGCTTGACCAGTTTTGCACAAAAGTAGGCATAGCAAAACATCGCACTGTTGCTGACACATTGCATTATTACCAACACACCAGTTGAATAGAGTTGCTAAACTGATGAATGAGATTATATTAGAGAGAGGTCATTCTTTGCTCTCCAATGCTAAATTAGGTTAAGATTTCTAAGCCAAAGCAATGAAAACCACTTATTGGTTAGTGAACAAATCATCATCGCCAGCATTTGGAAAACTCCTAAGGAAACACGGTTGGTTAAGCCTACTAATGACATTGATTGAGAGTATTGAATTGCCTTGCTTATGCTCGTGTGACTAATGGTGCACTAGAGTCAAAGGTAAGTAAGTGGATATTCATAAGCTATACACATTCGGTGATAGGATACAAGCTGTGGTCCTTATCTTTTACAAATCTGCTATGTTCCATAAGAGGAGCGGGGGATTAATTGCAGAGATCCAAATATTGTTCAGAACTAGGAGGAGCTTTAGGGAGAGCCTGGAGATGTTCAAAGCATAGTAGGTATGATAGCGTGTGCAGAGTCACCTTGGTTCTATTTTAGTTGACATATTGTTTTGGGGTTACAGTTGATGCAACTACAAGATGGTCAATGGAGGTTGGTGAGATATAGAGCAGCATTTGTATGCAAATATTGAAGTAGATAATTTGGGTTTAGTAGAGCCAACTTCAAATATGCAAATGCAAAGAGTAAAGAGTGTCAGAATATTGTGAGTGACATGGAGGAGTTACGTTAGGCAGCAATGATTATGTATGCACCCAACTTCCACATATCATAAATTGTCTAAACTGTCACTATTTACTTGGATGGAGGTGGAGCACTTGCTCCATGCTTCACATGCTAGTACTGTTCGTTATTTGAATTATGTCATGGTAGTATTAGGCTTGATCCATCGCATACAATCACGAGAATATATATGGTTAATCCAAATGTGCATTATGATGCTGTGAAATGGATTAGAGGCAACAAACATTAGTACATATTTCGAAGGATGTAGTTCAAATAGTGTGAACATATTTGGGTTTGCAAGCCTGGGTCACACAAAAAACCTAAAGGATGGCCAAAAGTTGAGCAGCTATGTCTTTCCTTCTATCAACTGTGCTGTTAGTTGGAAGCCATCGTTAAGAGACACAATGGAGGCCAAAAACACAGTGACATTGAAATGAGTCAAAGAGGCGATGTGGTCTAATGACTTAACTAGTGACGCCGATGTGGTATATCAGGTTATGCGGTATATTAGGTTGATGTGGTATTCAATGTAATATAGAGATATTGTTGGACAACAAAGTTCTTTGGTGAGCGATATCGTGAAGAAGCTTGCAGCGGAGAATCTTGTGGACATGTGGATCAAGCTCATTCCTCGAGACAAGACCAAACTTAGCTTGGGCTTGATCGATGTTTATGATAATTGAGTGCCTGTCAAGGCATTGAGAGAGTTGACATGGATAATGAGTACTATGACTTGGTCCAAATGTTGAGAAAGGGTAAAGATTGTTGAGTGTTATATTCCGTTGCTACGCCCATGATGAGGTGCGATTAAGGCATCAGTTCATCTTGATGTGATATGATTGAGAAGGCATCTTTTGAAGGGATATGAATAGTTATCTTTTAAAGAAAGTATAAATAGGATGACTTCATAAGATAACCAACTAATGACAATAGAATGTTTTAAAAAGAACGTCTTTCCTTGCTCTCTCACTCCATCAAAAGTGAACAAACAAATGGCTTCCACTTTTACTTCGAGAAGACAATCGGCATTAACGCTGTAGAACGTGAATACTTTCTTCGTGATTATATTTGGACCATCATGAAGTCATATCTTCCATCGTTCATTTGTGATTCAGCGTACATTCCTAGGTAATTCATTCATTGCGCATCAAAAGAGGTTATTCGTTTCTTCCGCTGATTTTTCTTCCATATGTCTTGAGTTTGAATAAAATTCCTTTTTTGAGTAGGTTTCTAAAAAATTTCCTATTTTGGATAGGACTGGTATATGTAAAAGATAAATTTCTACTGTAATATCAAACACAGTGAAGCAAACAAGATAAACACTGGATTTTTTCTTGGCAAATTTTCAAGAATGAATTCTCTGTGAATTTAGAGTTAATATTTGTGGCTTTGTTTTGGGTGTAATGTAAGTTTGGAAAACACTTAAGCAAGTATTCAGATTCATGGTGGATTCCTTGCAATTGGCTCTTCCTATGGAGTAGATACGTATACTCGGACGAAATAATGTAAATCTTTAGTGTTCTTTATATTTTTCGTTATTTATTTGATAATTTTCTTCTCTCATATTTGACTTAAATTGCAAGATATATCGATATCCGCGTTAATTGTGTCGCAGCAATCATCACCACAAAATTAATAGTTTTCTTTTCAAATTATTTCATATACCTAATCCCAATTGACAAGTTGCTCGTCGAGCTAAAATTAATGGAGCTGAAGCCATCATATGTCACGACTTTGTCCATTTTTAATAATTCTGTAGCCGCTGAGTAGTGCATCCGACGACCCCAGCCTCTATATTGAATAATTTCTCTTTGTGGGTGATATATCAAAGATCAGTTCAGCCAATCTTCTTCTTTGTCGGTCAATAAGTCTTCGAAACGCCCACTGAAAATTATATTAGTATTACTTTGTCTAAACAACATCCACCATTAAGTCAGGGAACCGCTCACTCCAGGATTTTGCAGCATTGACTTTAACCGAACAACATCGATGTCGATGGGCTAGCTTACGCGCTAAGGAATCATCTCTGAAATGGAACCCTACAAGGAGCCGACGGAAAAACAAGCGACCCTCACACGTTCTTACTTAGCCACTACACAAGAAGAGTGTTTGTGCACGTGTCGTGAGAGAGTGGATGACCGTGTTCGGATGGATGGGTGAAGAATTGAAGCTATTGGGTGCATGGGGGAGCCCCTTAGCTGGCTAGTCGATATAGCTCTAAAGATCATATTCAGAGATCATAGGTGTTGAATATGAGTACTCGGAAGAGGATGAATTCCACAACAAGAGCACTACATTTCTCAAGTACAACCCCGTGCACAAGAAGGTACCCGTGCTCATCCACAATGACAAACCCATCGTGGAGTCTCACGTGATTCTTGAGTACATTGATGAGACATGGAAGGACAACCTAATCTTACCTTGAGATCCGTATGAGAGAGCGATGGCCCATTTCTAGGTTAAGTTCATCAATGAAAACGTAATCATTCTCATCTGAAAATTAAGCTTGATGTGCTCTGTAATGTATTGATAGGTTGTGTGTTGACAATTAATATGCAAAAGTTGAAGTGAACACCAGAGGTTTAATGAGCCAAGCAGAGTTAAGAGCTGGAAGACATTATTAGTTCATTGCGGGATAAACGGGGTTGTCTTTGACTGGTGTGGAAGACATTGAAAAGTGCGAGATTGAAAACTGTGGAGTATGTTAGGCTAAGCTGAATCTTAGGCTCGAGTAATTGGTAGTGCCTGTATTTGCTGGGTATACATCTGGGTTTTTGAAAGGCTAAGCTTTTGAAAAGTCAATAAGTATGTCTAAAAACAGTTTCTATAATCAAATCCTTCACTTGTCTGAGCAACACTGATCCTACACTAAAGCTTGCTCTAGCGCACATGGGCATATCGCATTTCCAATCCCTAAGATTGTAATTTAATATTCATGAGCGACTGACTGAATTTATCATCCCTTTTTAATGTCTGGACTAGTGATTGTCTTAAAAGTAACCCAATGCATCTAGTCTTAAAGGGAAAAAGAAGATGCACGTTCTTAAAATCATGAACATATTTGAGAAGGAAGGAAATCATATCGGGAGTCGTAAACCCCGATGATAAAATGGTAATAGAGTCATTATTGACAACCTCGAAAGAACCATATTGCATTTGCATAAGATTCAAGATTATATTGCACAAAAGAGAAAAAGTCAAGGATTTATTGCATTATGGGTACAAACATAATTACGGCTCAAATTTTTGATGCAATCTTCCTTTCAATGATAATAATAATTTCAGACTTTGATCACCGCTAGAGTCTAAGTCTTTGAGTTCTTTGAGTTACAATTGGTGACCACAACCTCTCTAGCAAGATATCGTGATCAGTAGGGGCCTGTTTGTTTGCAACTTGTTTATGTTCCCAGAACAAAATTTCTGTGTTTTTGTTCCTGGGAACAAAAAGGAACAGAAACGTGTTTGTGTGTGTTTTTGTTTCAAAACTATTTTTTTGTTCCCAAAAACACATCCTGAATAGAAACAAGAAATAAAAAAAAAAAAGTTGTTTATTGTTTCAAACAAATTTTTTCACACTTTTCTCTTTCTTCTTTCTCTTTTCTTTGGCCGGTCGCCGGCCTCGGCCATGGCCGGCGATTGGCCGTTGAGGGTTGGCGACGCCGTCGAGGGCCGGCGACCTTGCCGGCCCGGCGAGGCGAGCTCGGCCTCGCTGGTGGTGAGCGAGCTCGAGCTCGCCCATCCGACGAGGCCGAGCATCGCCAGATTTGGGTGAGCCCGAGCTCGCCTAGCCAAGGCGAGGCCGAGCCTCGCCCAACCATGGTGAGACTCGGCCTCGCCGGGTCGGTGAGCCTCGCCGTGGCTGGGCGAGGCCGTCGGCCCCATCGGCGACCGGCCAAAAGAAGAAAAAAATAAAATAAAAATATTAAAAAATTAAAAGAAACAAAAAAAGAATTGTTCCCGAACAAGTTTACCAAACGCGTGTTTACGGTCAAAACTGTTCCCCGGAACAGAAACACCTTTTTTTTTTTTTTTTTTTATTCCCTGGAACAATTTTTGAACAAAAACGTTACCAAATGCGCCTTAGATCATTTCCCCCATAAAAAAATATGTTCTTTCCACTGTAAATAGTGCATGCAAACCCTTTGGAAATCCTGCACAAGCGTTGGGGCCGAAAGGGAAAAGGTGCATGAGGAAGCATGTAAGCTTTTGGGCACTCTCGAAGGCGAGCTCAAGGGCAAGAAGTTCTTCGGAGGAAAAATCTTCGGGTTTGTCGACATCGTGACCAAATTCATCGGATATTGGGTCGGAGTCATCCAAGAAGCGATCGGGGCCGACGCCCTGACTGAGAACGAGTTCTCGTTGCTGTGCAAGTGGGCCGAAGAGTTTTGGAACTGCCTGGTCATTAAGGAGAATCTTCCTCAAAGCGACAGGCTCTTGGCCTTCATCAAGGTACAAGCCGAGAAGATAACTAACTTTTATAAGAGTAAAGCGTGAGTTTTGGGTTATCCTTGGGTCGTGGTTTGATCGGGTTCTTTGTGTTTGCCTCACGTCCTTTTTGGTTGTAATAAGGCTGATTCGAACGGTGTTTTAGGAGTCTGTTCCTTCTCAATAGTGATGGTCCGTGATAATGACGAATCATGGTTTGACTAAGCATCAATTTACTGTGAGTTTTATGAAATGAGTGAAAATTCAAAATGCCTTTTCCTTCTTGTGCATGATTGATCAACAAGCCTGATAAGGTCTTATTTTCTTGGACAAAAAACTTCGAGTTTGTACAAAGAAATCGCAAGCTCTTTAGAAGCGATATCCACAAGGAATTGGTAGCGCTACGCGGTCGAAGAGGATGGAATTCACCTCATGGAGTCACATGTATCTTTTACCCAACGGAGCCAAGCCTTTGGTGCTAAAATGATGACATTGAATGATAGGTTTTATCACAATTACTCGGAACTATTTCTTTAATAGATGATAATATTAAACATGAAAAATCACACGGCAATACAGTAAATGATAATTTAAAATAATTTAAGATACATTATAACATTTAGGCTCCGTTCGTTTCGCGAAAAATAATTCTCAGGAAAATATTTTCCAGATTTTCCGGCGTTCGTTTCATGGACAATGAATTCTTTGGGGAAAATGTTTTCCATGAAAGGAAAAAGTCTTCTAAATTAGGAGAAATGCTTTTACTTTGGAAATGTGGAAAACATTTTCCTCACTTGTCTCTTTTATCTCACACCTCTACAAATCCTCACTTCCTCCCCTTCTTTCTTTTTCTTCTTTTATTTTTTTATTCGAATTATTTTTTAATTATTTTTCTTTTTTATTCAAATTATTTTAATTTCCTTTTTTTCTATTTCTTTTTTTTTTTTGTTTCTTATCTTTTCTTTCTTGGCTAGTCGTTGGTCGTTGCTAGGCGAACCTCGAACTCGTTGATCTCAAGCTCGCACTCTGCACTCTTGCTTATCTTTTCCTTTATTTACTCTACCCCGTAGTTGTACATTGTTTAAGCAAATGGCTCTACATGCTTTGCTTCTTTTTTTTGTTTTTTGTTTATTAAAACACAAAAGACGTAGGGGAAGAACATGCCACTCAATTAGAAGATTCTCATGAGGACTATACACGCTTTGCTTCTTTTTCTCTTTTGCTTCTTTTTAAAATCCATACGAACATTTTTTAGAGTAGATGAGCATTTGGCGACAATGAGGGAACAAAAATATGAAGTAAGTTTGCCTAGATTTAAAGGCAAGTTCATATTTGATGGATTTATAGGTCAATAAATGATGTATGCCTAAGTGGTGAAGTCTTAAAAAATATTTTCCTTATCGAACACCAGAAAGTATTTTCCGAAACATTTTTAGGTTTTAGCCGAACACCAGAAATATTGTCATTTTCCTGCAAAATGATTTCTAGAAAAATATTTTTCAGAAATAACCCATTTTTCGCGAAACGAACGGACCCTTAATGTAACTATTTACTTCTTTTAATTATTGGTAAACAAGGTACAAACAACACATAATTCTTTGATCCATTCTCCCTCAGTATTTACATAGAGCCAATTAAGAATTCTAAGATATACTAATGCTAATAAGTGCATCAAAGCTGCAATTATGGATTCTCCCTAGAAGGCCGTAAACCATGAGCATATACATTAACGATGATTAACACATTTTGTTGTGCTATTGATGTTTATACTTGCCTAAAATAGAAATTTATATGGCTTCAACTTTACTGAAATCAATGATATATACCATTTCACTTATTCACACCCATTTTATACAGACTTCGACAATGGGCCTTGTCGAAGTAGAATCTCACGTCAAAATGGGTGGGCATGAAATATGGGGAGAAGTGTTCAAAAAATCCTAAACCTTTTGCATTTGTGCCAATTTAGTCCTAAACTTATTTTTTATGTCAATTTAGTCATAAACCTTTTTACTCAGTGTCGATTCAGTCATTTCCTGCCAATTTTGGTCAGATTTTGCTGCCGGCTGACATAACCCAATCAATGCTAATGTTGACAACTTTTAATAATATTTTAATATTTTTGAATTTTTATTCTTTTTCTTTTTCTTCTCTCCTCCTTCCTCCAATCGACCTCAATCAACCTCGCTGGCCACTAGCAAGCCTCGCCGACCACCTATCCTATGCCCTAATTCAGGCCTTGTTTCACTCGTTGTAATTGAATTCTAACACATAAGAAGAGCTGATTTGGTTCCTATTCATTGTTAGATACGAGATGAGATGTCGATTCTTTTCGTGCAACCTATTCTTGCATACGCAATTGGTGTCATTAATCAATTTATCTACTCCTAATCAAGTAGATGTCGAAGAATTGATCCTTAAATCTTCAAATTCTCATCCTTTGACTTAACAGATGTCAAATGGAATTAGCAGCAAGGATGGCTTTACAACTCCTGGCCCTTGCTTGCTCGACCCTCTCTGCCCACATCTCCTCCTTAACCACCGCTCTCACCATCACGGGGTCCATCTCCATCGGCTTCCTTTGCCTATACACTGCCACCTCCTCCCTCGACCTTTCTACCACCATCCCTCCCCCTCGCCACCCCCCTGCGGGGGGTCCCTCTCGCCAGCAGGTTTGCCAACTTGGAACACCCTCCTTATTGTTGGAAAAAGTATTAGAATACATAAAATAATAATAATGATTGGAAATACATTACAAAAGATTAGAAAATAAAATGAAATGTCTGATGCGTGCAAACACTGTCCTTAAGGATAATTCCGCCCTTCGAAGTACGAAACTCGGTGCGTAAGGCTTCGGCAGCTATCCTCCCAAGATACAATAGACCTTCTTCTATACTCCGCACTGAATATTAGAAGGAAACATAACAACTTTTATGTATAACCCAACAAAAAGAAAAGGAAATATGTGAGAACATATTGTATCTACTAAGATTGTGGTTTGAAGTTTAATTTATATTTAAACGAGGAAAAGAGAGAGAGCCGTTAGGAGATCATCATAAATATTGGTAATTAAAAAGATGATCGTTATAAAATAGCGAAGAGTTTATGAAGTAATAAATCAAAAGTTATAAAGTCGTTAGATGACCGTTATACAACCATTAGAAAGCCGTTATATGACCGTTGAAAAAGCCGTTACAAAAATGATGACTTTCATGATGATTATAATTTCTAATAAATATTTCAAAACTACTGAAAATCCAACAATCCCCCACATATTTTAGAAAGTTTTGACAAGAAAATAGAATAATGCTAGGTTATTGGAGAGTAATGCATTGGAATTGGTACTTGTTAGGCTATGAACCAACCCTAGAAAGAATGAAATATAATTCACGAAATCATTGGTGAAGTTTGAAACTTCTATGAACCAAGAATTTCCTTTTGTAAATTATAATTTTCACCAATCACATTACACTCTCACAAACTTTGTTGTTCAATGCGGTTTTGCGCTAATAGGCCATGCGCGTGCTTGGTTTTATTTAGAAGTGCTTTAGAGATTTTCGACAAAAATTCTCATAGGAGCGGCCCCACTCCACACTTATATA